>NC_142803.1:36307705-36502962 GCF_049724085.1 Artemia sp. Qi Xiang Cuo | reverse complement strand
TTGAAAAGCAATAGTTGGAATGTTTCAGTCGTGTATTGTCGTGGTTTACCGTGTCACAGTTACATTTTCTTTATTTTTCAAAGTTAATTTGAATTTATTTAATTGAAATTCAAGAGTTTGTCTATTTCAGATGTGTTTTTTTGTGTTTTTCATTGTCACATTTTCCTTTTATTTATTTATATAAGTTCATTTGAATTTCTTTCGTTGAAATGAAAGAGTTGTAATATTTCAGTAGTGTTTGCTTATGGTTTACCTTTTCACAGTTACATTTTATTGATTTTTCAAAGTTCAATTTAATTTCTTTACTTTAAATGCAAGATTTGGAATATTTAAGTAGTGTTTGGTTGTGGTTTACCTTGTCACAGTTACATTTTCTTGATTTTTCAAAGTTCATTTTGAATTTCTTTCGTTGAAAAGCAAGAGTTGGAATATTTCAGTGGTGTTTGGTTATGGTTTACAGTGTCACAGTTACATTTTCCTGATTTTTCAAAGTTCATTTTGAATTTCTTTCGTTGAAGTGCAAGAGTTGGACTATTTCAGTAGTGTTTGGTTATGGTTTACCTTGTCACAGTTACATTTTCTTGATTTTTCAAAGTTCATTTTGAATTTCTTTCATTGAAATGCAAGAATTGGAATATTTCAGTAGTGTTTGGTTATGGTTTACCTTGTCACAGTTACATTTTCTTGATTTTTCAAAGTTCATTTTGAATTTCTTTCGTTGAAGTGCAAGAGTTGGAATATTTCAGTAGTGTTTGGTTTTGGTTTACCTTGTCACAGTTACAGTTTCTTGATATTTGATAGTTCATTTTGAATTTCTTTCATTGAAAATAAAGACTTGGAATATTTCAGTAGTGTTTGGTTGTGGTTTACCTTGTCACAGTTACATTTTCTTGATTTTTCAAAGTTCATTTTTAATTTATTTAATTGAAATGCAAGAGTTGTAATATTTCAGTAGAGAGTGGTTTTGGTTTACCTTGTCACAGTTACATTTTCTTGATTTTTCAAAGTTCATTTTGAATTTCTTTCGTTGAAATGCAAGAGTTGGAATATTTCAGTAGTGTTTGGTTGTGGTTTACCTTGTCAAAGTTACATTTTTTTGATTTTTCAAAGTTCATTTTGAATTTCTTTCGTTGAAATGCACGAGTTGGAATATTTCACTAGTGTTTGGTTGTTGTTTACCTTGTCACATTTACATTTTCTTGATTTTTCAAAGTTCATTTTTGAATTTCTTTCTTTGAAAAGAAAGAGTTGGATTATTTCAGTAGTGTTTGATTTTGTTGTACCTTTTCAATGTTAAATTTTATTTTTTTTTAATATTTCATTTGAATTTCATTAGTTGAAATTCAAGTGTTTTAATATTTAATCTGTTTGGTTGTTTTTTTTACAGTGTCATAGTCAGGTTATTTTTATTTATATTTTCTTTTTTTTATTTATTTATTTTTAATTACAGAGTTTGTATATTTAAGTGGTGTGTTGTTTTGTTTTAACTTTTCAAAGTTACATTTTATTGATTTTTAAAAGTTATTTTGAATTTATTTCGTTTAAATGCAAGAGTTGGAATATTTAAGGAGCGGTATGGTGTGGTTTTCATTGTCAATTTTACATTTTATTTTTTTTTAAAATTTAATTTTTAATTTTTTTAGTTGAATTGCACTAGTTTTACTTTTTCAGACGTGTGTGTTTTTGGTTTATCTTGTCACTTTTACATTTTATATATTTTTAATATTACATTTGTATTTATTTATTTTTAATTAACTAGGTTGAATATTTAAGTATAGTTAGGTTGTTGTTTAACTAGTCACAGGTAAATTTTCTTGAATTTTATTTGTTTGTTTTGAATTCCTATAGTTGAAGTGCAATAGGTTTAATTTGTCATGAGTTTTGTGTAGTGTTTTTAAGTGTAAAGGTGAAAATTTATTGATTTTTTTCTTTTTTCTTTTTTTTTTTCTCTTGTTTTATTGAACTAGTTGTAATATTTAAGTAGTGTTTTGCTTGTGGTTTAAATTGTCACAGTTAAATTTTATTTTTTTTTAAAATTTAATTTTAATTTATTTAATTTAAATTCAAGAGTTAGTAAATTTAAGAAGTGTTTTGTCGTGGTTTAACTTGACACAGTTAAATTTTCTTGATTTTTAAAAGTTCATTTTGAATTTATTTCGTTGAAATGCAATAGTTGGAATATTTCAGTAGTGTTTGGTCGTGGTGTACATTGTCACAGTTACAGTTTCTTGATTTTTCAAAGTTAATATTGAATTTCTTTCATTGATATGCAATATTTGGAATATGTAAGTAGTGTTTGCTTTTGTTTAACATTGTCACATTTACATTTTATAGAGTTTACAATTCTCATTTGAATTTATGTAGTTGAAAAGAAAGAGTTTTAATATTTGAGTAGTTTTTGCTTATGGATTACCTTGTCACATTTAAATTTTATTGATTATTCATTTTTCATTAATAATTTATTTCTTTGAAATTCAATAGTTTGTCTATTTCAGTTGTGTTTTGTTATTGTTAACACTGTCACATTTAAATTTTATTGATTTTTCAAAGATCATTTAGAATTTATTTCTTTTAAAAGAAAGAGTTGGACTATTTCAGGGGTGTTTGGTTATGGTTTACATTCTCACAGTTACATTTTCTTGATTTTTCACAGATCATTTTGAATTTATTTTTTTGAAAAGAAAGAGTTGGAATATTTAAGTAGTGTTTGGTTATGGTTTACCTTGTCACAGTTACATTATCTTGATTTTTAAAAGTTCATTTGAATTTCTTTAGTTGAAATGCAAGAGTTGGACTATTTTAGTAGTGTTTGCTTATGGTTTACCTTGTCACAGTTGCATTTTCTTGATTTTTCAAAGTTCATTTGAATTTCTTCGTTGAAATGCAAGAGTTGGAATATTTCAGTAGTGTTTGGTTATGGTTTACATTGTCACAGTTACATTTTCATGATTTTTCAAAGTTCATTTCGAATTTCGTTCGTTGACAAGCACGAGTTGGAATATTTCACTAGTGTTTGGTTCTGGTTTAACTTGCCGCATTTACACACATTTATACACATGTACGCACATGTGCATATCATGAGTGCTCATGATAAGTTAACCTAACCTTTTCCGGTGAGTATGGTTAGGTTAGACTAGATTAAGTTAGGTTAGATTAGGTTAGGTTAGGTTAGCCCTTGTACGCTTCACTTAGGTTAGCTTAGGTTAGGTGAGAGACAGGCAAAAAGTTAGGTGTATGATTAGGTTAGGTTAGGTTAGATTAAGTTAGGTTAGGTTAAGTTAGGTTAGGCTAGGTTAGCCTACGTGCAGCGTACGCACCTAACCTTTTCGGTGAGTATGGTTAGGTTAGACTAGATTAAGTTAGGTTAGATTAGGTTAGGTTAGGTTAGCCCATGTACGCTCACTTAGGTTAGCTTAGGTTAGGTGAGAGACAGGCAAAAGTTAGGTGTATGATTAGGTTAGGTTAGGTTAGACTAAGTTAGGTTAGGTTAAGTTAGGTTAGGCTAGGTTAGCCTACGAACGCGCGCGCACGTAGGCTAACCTAGCCTAACCTAACTTAACCTAACCTAACTTAATCTAACCTAACCTAACCTAATCATACACCTAACTTTTTGCCTGTCTCTCACCTAACCTAAGCTAACCTAAGTGAAGCGTACATGGGCTAACCTAACCTAACCTAATCTAACCTAACTTAATCTAGTCTAACCTAACCATACTCACCGGAAAAGGTTAGGTGCGTACGCGCGCGTACGTAGGCTAACCTAGCCTAACCTAACTTAACCTAACCTAACTTAATCTAACCTAACATAACCTAATCATACACCTAACATTTTGCCTGTCTCTCACCTAACCTAAGCTAACCTAAGTTAAGCGTGCATGTGCTAACCTAACCTAACCTAATCTAACCTAACTTAATCTAGTCTAACCTAACCATACTCACCGGAAAAGGTTAGGTTAATTTATCATGAGCACTCATGATATGCACCTGTGCGTACTTGTTTATACATGTGTGTAAATGCGGCAATGTAAACCAGAACCAAACACGAGTGAAAGAGTCAAACTCGTGCTTGTCCATGAACGAAATTCGAAATTAACTTTGAAAAATAATGAAACTGTAACTGTGACAATGTAAACCAAAACCAAACACAATTGAAATATACAAACTATTGAATTTAAAATAAATAAATTAAAATTAAATTTTAAAAATAAAGAACATGCAACTGTGACAAGGTAAACCATAAGCAAACACCACTGAAATATTCCAACTCTTGCATTTCAACGAAAGAAATTCAAATTAACTTTGAAAAATCAAGATAATACAACAGTGACAAGGTAAACCATAAGCAAACACTTCTAAAATATTCCAACTCTTGCTTTTCAACGAAAGAAATTCAAAATGAGCTTTGAAAAATCAATAAAATGTAACTGTGATAAGTTAAACCATAACCAAACACCCCTGAAATAGTCCAACTCTTTCATTTCAAAGAAATAAATTTGAAATGAACTTTGAAAAATCTAGAAAATGGAACTGTGAAAGTGTTAACCAAAACCACACACCACTTAAATAGTCCAACTCTTGAATTTCAACGAAATAAATTAGAAATTAAATTTGAAAATCAATATAATTCAACTGTGAAACGTTAAACCATAAGCAAACACTACTGAAATAGTCCAACTATTGATTTTAAAATAAATAAAATCAAATTAGCTTTGAATAATCTAGAATATGTAACTGTGACAAGGTAAACCAAAAGCAAACACTACTGAAATATTCCAAATCTTGCATTTCAATTAAAGAAATTCAATATGAAATTTGAAAAATCAAGAAAATGTAACTGTGACACTGTAAACCACGACCAAACACTACTGAAATATTCCAACTATTGCATTTCAACGAAAGAAATTCAAAAAGAACTTTGAAAAATCAAGAAAATTTAACTGTGTCAAGGTAAACCACAACCAACCACTGATTAAATGTTCCACTTCTTGAAATAAAATTAAATAAATTAAAATTAACATTGAAAAATAAAGAAAATTTAACTGTTAAAATGTAAAACATAAGCAAAACACGACTCAAATAGTAAAACTCGTGCATTTCAAAAAGAGAAATAAAAATTTAAATATGAAAAATCAATAAAATTTAAATGTGACAATTTAAACAAAAACAAAACACTACTGAAATATTCAAACTCTTTCACTTAAAAGATATAAATTAAAAATAAACATGTAAAAATCCAGAAAATTTAACTGTGACAAGGTATACCATAACATAACTATACTTAAATAGTCCAACTATTTAATAAAAAATAAATAAAAAAAAATTAAAATATTAAAAACAAGAAAATGTAAAACTGAAAAGATACACAACCAAAAACAAATACATAAATAGACAAACAATTTCCTTACAAATAACTAAATTCAACAATAAATATTAAAAAAAAAGAAATTGTAAATGTGACACGTAACTCCACAACCTACCCCTAATGAAATATTCCAACTATTGCATTTCAACGAAAGAAATTAAAAATAACTATTAAAAATAAAGAAAATTTAACTGTGACAAGTTATACCAAAATAACACAACACTGAAATAGTCAAACAATGTAATTAAAAATAAATAAATAAAAAATTGAAATTTTAAATATATATACAATGTATATGACACTTGCAACAACAACTAAACTCTGCAGAAATATTACAACTCTTGAATTTAAACGAAATAAATTCAAAATTAAAATTGAAAAATAAAGAAAATTTAACTGTGACAATGTAAACCATAATCAAACACTACTGAAATATTCCAACTCTTGCTTTTCAACGAAAGAAATTCAAAAATGAACTTTTAAAAATAAAGAAAATTTAATTTTTACAAGGTAAACCAAAACAAAACACTAATTAAATATTCAAACTCTTGCATTTCAACGAAAGAAATTCAAAATGAAATTTGAAAAAACAAGAAAATTTAACTGTGACAAGGTAAACCAAAACCAAACACTACTGAAATATTCCAAATCTGGCATTTCAACGAAATAAATTCTAAATGAACTTTGAAAAATCAAGAAAATGTAACTGTGACAAGGTAAACCACAACCAACCGCTATTGAAATATTCCAACTCTTTCATTTCAAAGAAATAAATTAAAAATGAACTTTGAAAAATCAAGAAAATTTAACTGTGACAAGGTAAACAACTACCATACACTACTGAAATATTACAAGTCTTGATTTTCAATGAAAGAAATAAAAAATGAACTATCACAAATCAAGAAAATGTAACTGTGACAAGGTAAACCAAAACCAAACACTACTGAAATATTCCAACTCTAGCAATTCAACGACATAAATTCAAAATGAACTTTGAAAACTCAAGAAAATGTAACTGTGACAAGGTAAACCAGAACCAAACTCAACTGAAATAGTAAAACTCTTGCAATTCAAATAAAGAAATTAAAAATGAAATTTGAAAAATATAGAAAATTTATCTGTGACAAGGTAAACCAAAAGCAAACACTAATGAAATAGTCCAACTCTTTCAATTCAACGAAAGAAATACAAAATGAAATTTGAAAAATCAGGAAAATGTAACTGTGACACGGTAAACCATAACCAAACAATACTGAAATATTCCAACTCTTGCTTTTCAACTAAAGAAATTCAAAATGAACTTTGAAAAATCAAGAAAATGTAACTGTGACAAGGTAAACCACAACCAAACACTACTGAAATATTCCAACTCATGCATTTCAACGAAAGAAATTCAATTGAACTTTGAAAAATCAAGAAAATGTAACTGTGACAAGGTAAACCATAAGCAAAACACTACTGAAATATTCCAACTCTTGCTTTTCAACGAAAGAAATTCAAAATGAACTTTGAAAAATCAAGAAAATTTAACTGTGACAAGGTAAACCACAACCAAACACTACTGAAATATTCCAACTATTGAATTTCAATTAAAGAAATTCAAATGAACTTTGAAAAATCAAGAAAATGTAACTGTGACAAGGTAAACCACTACCATACACTACTGAAATATTCCAAGTCTTGCTTTTCAAGGAAAGAAATTCAAAATGAACTATCAAAAATCAAGAAAATGTAACTGTGACAAGGTAAACCACGACCAAACACTACTGAAATATTCCAACTCTTGCAATTCAACGAAAGAAATTCAAAATGAACTTTGAAAAATCAAGAAAATGTAACTGTGACAAGGTAAACCATAACCAAACACTACTGAAATATTCCAAGTCTTTCAATTCAACGAAAGAAATTCAAAATGAACTTTGAAAAATCAAGAAAATGTAACTGTGACAATGTAAACCATAAGCAAACACTACTGAAATAGTCCAACTCTTGCAATACAAAGAAAGAAATTCAAAATGAACTTTGAAAAATCATGAAAATGTAACTGTGACACGGTAAACCAGAACCAAACACAACTGAAATATTCCAACTCTTGCTTTTCAAAGAAAGAAATTCAAAATTAACTTTTAAAAATCAAGAAAATTTAACTGTGACAATGTAAACCAACACCAAACACTAATGAAATATTCCAATTCATGAATTTAAACGAAAGAAATTCAAATGAACTTTTAAAAATCTATAAAATTTAAATGTGACAAGTTAAACCACAACCGAACGCTACTGAAATATTACAACTCTTGCATTTCAACAAAAGAAATTCAAAATGAACTATGAAAAATCAAGAAAATGTAACTGTGACAAGGTAAACCACGACCAAACACTACTGAAATATTCCAAATCTTGCATTTCAAAGAAATAAATTAAAAATGAACTTTGAAAAATCATGAAAATGTACCTGTGAAAAGGTAAACCACAACCAAACACTGCTGAAATATTCCAACTCTTGCATTTCAACGAAAGAAATTCAAAATGAACTTTGAAAAATCAAGAAAATGTAACTTTGACAAGGTAAACCACAACCAAACACTACTGAAATATTCCAACTCTTGAATTTCAACGAAAGCAATTCAAAATGAACTTTGAAAAATCAAGAAAATGTAACTGTGACAAGGTAAACCACAACCAAACACCACTGAAATATTCCAACTCATGCATTTCAACGAAAGAAATTCAAAAACAAATATGAAAAATCAAGAAAATGTAACTGTGACAAGGTAAACCATAACCAAACACTACTGAAATATTCCAACTCTTGCATTTCAACGAAAGAAATTCAAAATGACCTTTGAAAAATCAAGAAAATGTAACTGTGACACGGTAAACCACTACCAAACACTACTGAAATAGTCCAACTCTTGCATTTCAACAAAGGAAATTCAAAATGAACTTTGAAAAAATCAAGAAAATGTAACTGTGACAAGGTAAACCACAACCAAACACTACTGAAATATTCCAACTCTTGCATTTCAACAAAGGAAATTCAAAATGAGCGTTGAAAAATCAAGAAAATGTAACTTTGACAAGGTAAACCACAACCGAACGCTACTGAAATAGTCCAACTCTTGCATTTCAACAAAAGAAATTCAAAATGAACTTTGAAAAATCAAGAAAATTTAACTGTGACAAGGTAAACCACAACCAAACACTATAAAATTCAGAAGAGAACTTGAACCTTTCTTCACTTCATTGAGGAAATTGTAAATTGAACTAGAACTTTTTATTGTCCGGGAAAATATTCACAGGTATGGTATTACTTTTTCTATCTTCCACCGAAAAATTAGAATTGTACTTTAAATTTGTTTATGTCTGTGAAATAAAGAACTGAAGTGGAAGATTTTTATTTTCTCTGGTGAAATTAGAATTGAATTTTGTTCTTTATTAAATTTCAGAAGAGAACTTGAACCTTTCTTCACTTCGTTGAGGAAATTGTAAATTGAACTATAACTTTTTATTTTCCGGGAAAATATTCACAAGTATGGTATTGCTTTTTCTATCTTCCACCGAAAAATTTAGAATTGTACTTTAAATTTCTTTATGTCTTTGTTAAATAAAGAACTGAAGTGTAAGATTTTTGTTTTCTCTGAAAAAATTAGAATTGAATTTTGTTCTTTGGTAAAATTCAGAAGATAACTTGAACTTTACTTGACTTCAGTGAGGAAATTGTACATTGAACTAGAACTTTTTATCTTCCGGGAAAATATTCACAAGTATTGTATTTCTTTTTCTATCTTCCAACGTAAAATTAGAATTTTAATTTGAATATCTTTATGTATTGGATAAATAAAGAACTGAAGTTGAAGATTTTTATTTTCTCTGTAGAAATTATAATTGAATTTTGTTCTTTATTAAAATTCAGAAGAGAACTTGAACTTTCCATTACTTCATTGAGGAACATGTACATTGAACTAGAACTTTCTATCTTCCGGGGAAATATTCACAAGTATGGTATATCTTTTTCTATCTTCCATCGAAAAATTTAGAATTGAACTTTGAATTTCTTTATGTCCTTGTGAAATAAGGAACTGAAGTGGAAGATTTTTGTTTTCTCTGAAAAAATTAGAATTGAATTTTGTTCTTTAGTAAAATTCAGAAGAGAACTAGAACCTTTCTTCACTTCGTTGAGGAAATTGTAAATTGAACTAGAACTTTTTATTTTCCGGGAAAATATTCACAAGTATGGTATTACTTTTTCTATCTTCCACCGAAAAATTTAGAATTGAACTTTAAATTTCTTTATTTCTTTGTGAAATAAAGAACTGAAGTGGAAGATTTTTGTTTTCTCTGGAGAAATTAGAATTGAATTTTGTTCTTTGGTAAAATTCAGAAGAAAACTTGAACTTTTTTTATCTTCTGCGAAAAATTTCGAACGGTATTTTAAATTTTTCATCTCTTCGTGACAGATCTGAACTAAAGTGGAAAATTTTTATATTATTTGGAAAATTAGAATTGATTAAAAACTAATTTCTTTTTCATTGAGAAAGTGGGTGAAAAAGATAAGTACTTCAAGTTGGAAAATGGGTTTAGGAGGGACATTATGAAAGGAACTTTTTCTAAAAGGATATAATAAAGCAATAAAAAGTATTAAAATTGGAGAGGGGGTTCTTGGGAGGGGGCGGGGGAGGGGGTTGGGGGACCCAGGGGCCCTTGCGGGGTGGTGTGGTCATAGGGGCGCCTGAGGGGACCTTGAGGGACGGGGGTGAGCCTTTGGGGGTCTGGGGAGGGTCTTTGCACGTCTGAGAGGGGCCTTGAGGACCGACGGGTCCTTTGGGAGCCCGGTGGACCTTTGAGGACCCGGTGAGGGCCTTTGGGGTCCAGTGGGTCCTTTGGGAGCCCGGTGGACCTGTGAGGACCGGAGGCGTCCTTCGGGGTTGGGGTCGAGCCATCGGGGCCCTTTGGGAGCCCGGGGCGCCCGGGGAGGGCCTTGGGGGACCGGTGGAGGGCGTGTGGGGGTCTGGTGGACCTGTGGGGACCGGTGAGGGTCTGTGGGGGGCTCGGGTATGGTCTTTTTAGGGTCTGGGGCCCTTTGGGTGCCTGGTGGACCTTTGGGACCGGGGGAGGGCCTTTGGGGACAGGTGGAGCACGTTGGGGGTCCGGGGGCCCTTGAGCACGGATTGGGTCCTTTGGGGTCCGGTGGGGCGGTGGGGGGGCGGGGGGCCCTTTGGGTGCCCGGTGGCCCTTTGGGGACCGGGTGAGGGCCTTTGGGAGCCTGGGGGACCTTTGAGGACCGGAGGCTTCCTTCGGGGTAGGGGTAGAGCCATCGGGGCCATGGGGGTGCCCGGGGGGCCCGGGGAGGGGCTTTGGGACCGGGGGGAGGGGCTTTGGGGACCGGGGGGAGGGCTTTGGGGTTCTGGTGGACCTTTGGGGACCGGGGAGGGGCTTTTGGGGCTCGGGTATGGCCTTTTTAGGGTCTGGGGCCCTTTGGGTGCCTGGGCACCTTTGGGGACTGGGTGAGGGTCTTTGGGGGGCCGGGGGGGGGGGTCCTTTGGAAGCCCAGAGAACCTTTGAGGACCGGTGGCTTCCTTCGGGGTTGTGGTAGGGGGATCGGAACCTTTGGGGTTGGGTTAGAGGACCTCACAACACTGTTCAAATGAAACTTGTGTATTATAACGACCACACTCAAAACCTCTTCCAAAATCTCTTCAAAAATCACCTTTTAAAATTTCTCTATCTGTTTCGCCGAAATAGTTCCATAAAATAGCTAAAACAGTTTCGCCCAAATAATCCCTAAACGTAATTTCAGCATGTTCCCTTTGTTTGGCATCCCTGTGCTAACGCATTTCAAATTATTTGGAAACCTTTTCCCGCGCTAAAACAATTCATCGCTAAGATGCTTCTTGCCTAATTGTTTCCATGGCCTTTGGTTATTAATAACCTTTGGAGTTCGACCAGTAGAACTGTTCCCGAGGCAAAGACATTAATGATTTTGGATCTATTCCTGGAAAAATGTTTTTAGGTGAAAATTTTTAAAGTCTGACAGATGATGTCATTGATTGATTGATCTGTCAAGAAAGGAAAATTAATTTGTTGTTTCTAAGGGGAATTATTGATTCACGATAGGTGAATTGAGGTCGACAGCACAGGTGTTCTGACTCGTGACAGCACCACGTGGTTTATGGTTTTCTCAGTGAGAAAGTTCCTGTTTTTCAAATTCTCACTGACAAAAACCATAAAAACAGACATAAATGTGACAAAATTCATGGTTTTTCAAGTGAGAATTACCATAAATGTGACAAAATTCATGGTTTTTCAAGTGAGAATTACCATAAATGTGACAAAATTCATGGTTTTTCAAGTGAGAATTACCATAAATGTGACAAAATTCATGGTTTTTCAAGTGAGAATTTCCTGTTTTTTCATTCTCACTGAGAAAACCATAAACCACGTGGTTCTATGCCCATATATGGACTCCCGTCACGACCTTCTGACCCCTTTCTACTCTCTTATCAAGCAGTTCGTGGTAACGAACTGTAAGTAAGGAGCGACCCGGCTCAATGGTAACCGAAACTTTAAAACACAGGATTTTTATAACAATAAATACATCACAAGAATAAAATTTATATGCTGATTTCAGTAATACATAAATTTCGACAAGTTTAGTCCTACCCATCAAACGTTACGCGCCTGAGAAAATTTGGCTGATTTTCGAAAAAAGGGGGAAAGACCCCCTAAAAGATATAGAGACCTTAATGAAAATCACACCATCATATTCAGCGTACAAGAGAACCCTACTCTAGAGGTTTCAAGCACCTATCTACAAAAATGTGAAATTTTGCATTTTTTGCCAGAAGAAAGATCACGGATGCGTGTTTATTTGTTTTTTTTTTTTTTTCCCAGGGGTGATCGTATCGACCCACTGGTCCTAAAATTTCGTGAGAGGGCTCATTCGAACAGAAATTAAAATTTCTAGTTCACTTTTTAAGTGACCAAAAAAAAATGGAGGGCAACAAGGCCCCCTCCCACGCTAATTTTTTTCCCAAAGTCACCTGATCAAAATTTTGAGATAGCCATTTTGTTCAACATGGTAAAAAATATGAAAAATATGTCTTTTAGGATAACTTAATCCCCAAAATCCCCGAGGGAGAGGGCTGAAAGTTATGAACTTTACCCAATGATTACATATAGTATTGGTTATTGGGAAGTAAACAAACGTTATCAGGGGGGATTTATTTTGGTAGGTGGGGGGGGGGTCAGGGGTTATATGGGACTATCTTTCCATGAAGGAAATTTTCATGGGGGAAGGGACATTGCTATGAAGGGGGCACAGGATTTCCCATCATTATTAAAGAAAAAGATCAGAAATTAAATAAAAAAAAGTTTATCAACTGAAAGTAACGAGCAACATCAAAACTTAAAACGAACAGAATATATTACGTGTATGATTGGGTTCACCCCTTATTCAATACCTTGCTCTTTAAGCCATAAATTGGTTAGTATTTTCATAGGACCTATTTATTATAATTAACGGCCTTTGGGAATAAGGGGTCATTTTTAAATAACTGGAACAAAATTAGAAATTTAGCTTAAAAAGCGAGATCTTAACTAGGGGGCAAATCCCCTAAAATACGTATTAAAAATCTTTGAATATAGAAGTTCGATACGTAAGTTAATTCGTAAGTTACGTATATTTATTACTAATAAAAAACGTTGGTAAATAAAATTAAACAAGTTTCGAGAAAGCCATTTAACCAAATAAAAGTAAAATTAATATGCAAATTTTGTTGTAATTATTCATGTACGGTGAGCCAATATCAAAACCAGCATTAATTCAAAAACGTTCAAAAATTAAATAAAAAACACAAGTTTTTTTAACTGAAAGTAAGGAACGACATTAAAACTTAAAACAAACAGAAATTATTCCGTATATGAAAGGGACTGTCCCCTCCTCAGCACCTCGCTCTTTACGCTAAAGTTTGACTTTTTCACAACTCTATTTTTTTAAACAATAAAAAACTTTAGTGTAAAGAGCGAGGCGTTGAGGAGGGGACAGCCCCTTTCATATACGGAATAATTTCTGTTCGTTTTAAGTTTTAACGTCGTTCCTTACTTTCAGTTATAAAAAAAAACTTGTTTTTTTTATATT
This sequence comes from Artemia sp. Qi Xiang Cuo, assembly GCF_049724085.1. Taxonomy (NCBI): domain Eukaryota; kingdom Metazoa; phylum Arthropoda; class Branchiopoda; order Anostraca; family Artemiidae; genus Artemia; species Artemia sp. Qi Xiang Cuo. Next base: position 36,489,460 of record NC_142803.1, on the reverse strand, counting down.
TAATCATGTTTAAGTACTAAATAATTTGTTACCCAAGCATTCAAGGGGTCTTTTTTGCTGGTTTCAAGTCTTCACGAGTATAATACAAAGTGAATTTAGAAATCCTAGAGTAGTTACTACTCGATCAAAGTTTTCCAAGATTGCTCTAGCACATGGATTAGTTTGTTGTAGAATATTGTTCAGAAATGGAGTCCAAGAGAGTTCTATAGACTCGTAGACTGCTAAAAGACTTCAAAGTTGGTGGGTGAACAGTTTCCTTGCTTTTTAACTTATGAGACAAAATAATAAAAAGTTTGTGTAATTTTTTTGGTGGGAAATTTATGTGAAAAGTTATGTGATTTATTAGAATAAATGATAAAAATGTGTGTGATTTTTGTTTTAGTTGAATAAGTTGAAGCTTTAAAAGAGAATTGAGCGTGGTTTCTCAGTATTTAAACGATTGTTTTTTGTTGTGTTTTTTTTTTGGGGGGGGGGGGGTTGGGAGAAAGGTACCTAGGTTAGGTTACTTATTTAATATATGCTATGCTTTAGGACGTTCAAGTTATTTTCCTTTTTTTTTTTTTGGTGGTTGACTGCCGTCATTTTGAATAAGAATTTGCATAAGTTATTACTTACCTTAAAAAGCGTATCTTCTGGTTTTTGTTATATTTATTATTTATGAATAAATCCCTTTCATTAAAAAAAAAGTTACATAAAAGATACACTTCATTTGTTGTAAACAGATGAAGTAAAAAATAACATTTTGCTTCAAAATTTTGCATGACAAAGGTTTCTATAAAGGTTTTTGCAGCAAATTTTGCAGTTATACTAAAAAATACATTTTATTTTTTGAAAAAGAGTAAGAATAACAGTTTTGATTCGAAAACTTCAGACGATAAAGGGTTTTAAAGGTTTTTTGAGCTAATTTTGCAGTTACATACAAAACATAAACTTTACCCTTTGTAAAAAGAGTAAGAATAAGAGTGTTGCTTCGAAAACTTTAGATAATAAAGATTTTAAAAGGTTTTTGCATCAAATTTTGCAGTTATATAAAAAATATATTTCATTTTCTGAAAAGGAGTAAGAATAACAGTTTTTATTCGAAAACTTAAGATGATAAAGGTATTTAAAGGTTTGTTTTTTTTTTAGCTAATTTTGAAGTTATATACAAAACATAAACTTTACGCTTTATAAAAAGAGTAAAAATAAGAGTTTTGCTTCGAAAACTTTAGATGATGAAGATTTTTAAAGATTTTTGCATCAAATTTTGCAGTTCTATAAAAGATGAATTTTCTTTTTTTAAAGAGTAAGAATAACAGTTTTGATTCGAAAACTTCAGATGATAAAGGGTTTTAAAAGTTTTTTAAGCTAATTTTGCAGTTACATACAATTAGATGATAAAGGTTATATAAAAGATGAATTTTATTTTTTGAAAAAGAGTAATAATAACAGTTTTGATTCGAAAACTTCAGATGATAAAGGTTTTAAAGGTTTTAGCATCAAATTTTGCAGTTACATACAAAACTTACACTTTACCCTATGAAAGAGAGTAAGAATAAGAGTTTTACTTCGAAAAATTTAGATGATATAGATTGTTAAAGGTTTTTGCATCAAATTTTGCAGTTATTTAAAACATAATTTTTTTTTTAAGAGTAAGAATAACAGTTTTGATTCGAAAACTTCAGATAATAAAGGTTTTTAAAGATTTTCTTAGCTAATTTTGCAGTTAGATACAAAAATACATTTTACCCTTTGAAAGAGAGTAAGTAAAGAGTTTTGCTTCGAAAAATTTAGATGATAAAGATTGTTAAAGATTTTTGCATCAAATTTTGCAGTTATATAAAAGATAAATTTTATTTTTTGAAAAAGAGTAAGAATAACAGTTTTAATTTGAAAATTTCAGACGATAAAGGGTTTTAAAAGTTTTTTTTAGCTAATTTTGCAATTACATACAAAACATAAACTCCCTTTGAAAGACAGTAAGAATAAGAGTTTTGCTTCGAAAAATTTAGATGATAAAGACTTTTAAAGATTTTTGCATCAAATTTTGCAGTTATATAAAAGATGAATTTTATTTTTTGAAAAAGAGTAAGAATAACAGTTTTGATTCGAAAACTTCAGACGATAAAGGGTTTTAAAACTTTTTTGAGCTAATTTTGCAGTTACATACAAAATATACACTTTACCCTTTGTAAAAAGAGTAAGAATAAGAGTTTTGCTTCGAAAACTTTAGTTGATTAAGATTTTTAAAGATTTTTGCATCAAATTTTGCAGTTATATAAAAGATGATTTTTTTTTTTTTTTTAAAGAGTAAGAACAACAGTTTTGATTCGAAAACTTCAGATGATAAAGGTTTTTAAAGGTTTTTGCATCAAATTTGGCACTTATTTAAAAGATTTTTTTTTAAGAGTAAGAATAACAGTTTCGATTCGAAAACTTCAGATGATGAAGATTTTTAAAGATTTTCTGAGCTAATTTTGCAGTTACATACAAAAAATACACTTTACCCTTTGAAAGAGAGTAAGTGTAAGAGTTTAGCTTCGAAAAATTTATATGATAAAGATTGTTAAAGATTTTTGCATCAAATTTTGCAGTTATATAAAAGATAAATTTTATTTTTTGAAAAACAGTAAGAATAAAAGTTTTGATTCGAAAACTTCAGACGATAAAGGGTTTTAAAGGTTTTTTTTTTAGCTAATTTTGCAATTAAATACAAAACATACACTCCCTTTGAAAGACAATAAGAATAAGAGTTTTGCTTCGAAAAATTTAGATGATAAAGATTTTTAAAGATTTTTGCATCAAATTTTGCAGTTACATACAAAACATAAACTTTACCCTTTGAAAGTGAGTAAGAATAAGAGTTTTGCTTCGAAAAATTTAGATGATAAAGGTTTTAAAAGATTTTTGCATTAAATTTTACAGTTATATAAAAGATAAATTTTATTTTTTTGAAAAAGAGTAAGAAAAACAGTTTTGATTCGAAAACTTCTGACGATAAAGAGTTTTAAACGTTTTTTGAGCTAATTTTGTACTTACATACAAAACATACACTTTACCCTTTGAAAGACAGTAAGAATAAGAGTTTTGCTTCGAAAAATTTTGATGATGAGGATTTTTAAAGATTTTTACATCAAATTTTGCAGTTATATAAAAGATGAATTTTATTTTTTGAAAAAGAGTAAGAATAACAGTTTTTATTCGAAACTTCACATGATAAAGGTTTTTAAAGATATTTGCATCAAATTTTGCAGTTACATACAAAACATACACTTTACCCTTTGAAAGAGAGTAAGAATAAGAGCTTTGCTTCGAAAAATTTAGATGATAAAGATTTTTAAAGATTTTTGCATTAAATTTTGCAGTTATATAAAAGAAAAATTTTACTTTTTTGAAAAAGAGTAAGAATAACAGTTTGGATTCGAAAACTTCTGACGATAAAGAGTTTTAAAGGTTTTTTTTAGCTAATTTTGCACTTACATACAAAACTAACACTTTTTAGATTTTTGCATTAAATTTTGCAGTTATATAAAAGAAAAATTTTATTTTTTTGAAAAAGAGTAAGAATAACAGTTTTGATTCGAAAACTTCTGACGATAAAGAGTTTTAAAGGTTTTTTTGGCAAATTTTGCACTTACATATAAAACATACACTTTACCCTTTGAAAGACAGTAAGAATAAGAGGTTTGCTTCGAAAAATTTAATTTTTTGAAAAAGAGTAGGAATAAGAGTTGCTTTGAAAAATTTTGATGATAAAGGTTTTTAAAGATTTTTGCATCAAATTTTGCAGTTATATAAAAGATTAATTTTTTTTGAAAAAGAGTAAGAATAACAGTTTTGATTCGAAAATTTAGATAATAAAGGTATTTAAATGTTTTTTTTAGCTAATTCTGGAGTTACATACAAAACATACACTTTACCCTTTGAAAGAGAGTAAGAATAGGAGCGTTGCTTCGAAAAATTTAGATGATAAAGATTTTTAAAGATTTTTGCATTAAATTTTGCAGTTATATAAAAGAAAAATTTTACTTTTTTGAAAAAGAGTAAGAATAACAGTTTGGATTCGAAAACTTCTGACGATAAAGAGTTTTAAAGGTTTTTTTTAGCTAATTTTGCACTTACATACAAAACTAACACTTTTTAGATTTTTGCATTAAATTTTGCAGTTATATAAAAGAAAAATTTTATTTTTTTGAAAAAGAGTAAGAATAACAGTTTTGATTCGAAAACTTCTGACGATAAAGAGTTTTAAAGGTTTTTTTTGGCTAATTTTGCACTTACATATAAAACATACACTTTACCCTTTGAAAGACAGTAAGAATAAGAGGTTTGCTTCGAAAAATTTAATTTTTTGAAAAAGAGTAGGAATAAGAGTTTTGCTTTGAAAAATTTTGATGATAAAGGTTTTTAAAGATTTTTGCATCAAATTTTGCAGTTATATAAAATATTAATTTTTTTTTGAAAAAGAGTAAGAATAACAGTTTTGATTCGAAAATTTAGATAATAAAGGTATTTAAATGTTTTTTTTTTTTAGCTAATTCTGGAGTTACATACAAAACATACAATTTAGGCTACCCTTTGAAAGAGAGTAAAAATAAGAGTTTTGCTTCGGAAAATTTTGATGATAAACATTTTTAAAGTTTTTTGCATCAAATTTTGTAGTTATATAAAAGATAAATTTTATTTTTTGAAAAAAAGAGTAAAAGTTTTTTTTAAAAGGTTTTAAAAGGAATAAAAGGTTTTAAAAGTTTTTTAAGCTAATTTTGCAGTTTCATACAAAACATACAGTTTACCCTTTAAAAAAGAGTAATAATAAGAGTTTTACTTCGAAAAATTTAGATGATAAAGATTTTTAAAGGTTTTTGCATCAAATTTTGCAGTTATATAAGAGATAAACTTCATTTTTTGAAACAGAGTAAGAATAACAGTTTTGATTCGACAAATTCACATAATAAAGGCTTTTAAAGGGTTTCGAGCTAATTTTGCAGACTCCTTACTTACAGTTTGTTACGACGAACTGCTTAATTTTTGCTCAGTTTAGGTTTTAGCACTGCTCTTTAATTTTCTTTGAAAAACTTTTTTTGGAAAGTAATTATCGGATCAATTTCTATTTGTCTTTCAGTTTACATAGTTTATTATTGGTTACTATAAATGTATTTCCCATTTTTTCAGTTTTCCACTTATGAATTGAAATTTTGAATTGTTATTAAAATTTTGGACAAAATTTTGACATTCGGTAACAGCGATCGTTCATCATTAACTTTGTGCAATAATTTTTAATGGTGTTTTTTTTTCGATAAATTTTCGGAGGATGAGGGATGGGATTTTTATTCACGTAAACTGAGAGTCTCCGTAATTTTTGGTCTTTCATTTGGCCTAAGCTATCCTGGCCTTCATCCTATAGAAAACCTTGAATATCACTCAACTTACTCCACAATTTTATTAAAAAAAAAAATACATTCTGTTTCGTTATAAACTTTTTTAAATATATGTACTTTAGTGTCTCTTTAAAAAAAAGATTTCTGTTTTGTTGCCTTAAATCAACAGAAAAAAATGCCTTAAATCAACATGAAAAAAAAACATTCCTCTATGTGCATATCGGTGAATCCAGTTTTGATAGAATGGAATCATTAGCTTCAATTTTGCAAATCATTTGCGATGCTAACGTGTCACGAATAGCCTAACATTTCATGCGATTTAATATTAAGACGAGATCACGAAAATTCAACATTTACATCATTGCTTGAGTAAAAATGGAGAAACTGAGAATAACAATAAATCAATTTAAGCACAGAGCTTTCATTTTTAAACAGTGAATGTAAAATGGTCAAACTTTGCTCGTCCAGTATTTATTCTCTTTTTTCCTTTTTTACGAAGCCGACCCAACTGGTGTGCGTGTAACTTAGCCCCCTGTTTAGCCATTTAACTCAGTTCCCGTCCAACTCAACCCTCGGGCAATTTAACCTCATTCAACCTAACCTGTTAGTAGAAAGGCCTCAATTGATCGTGATACCCACCCCTGCTGCCACCTACAACTTTTTTACATAATTTATTCAAGGATTATTGATCGAGTCTAATGGGGTCAATGACCTCTTTTTCCAAGGTCGATTTATTTGATGTTGTTGTTGTTTTGGTCAAGTGCATGCTCGGAGCGAATGTTATGAGTTTCCAGAAATAGGAAACAGTTAGATCACACGTGACAGGTGATGTCAAGGTTGATTGATTGTCACGAAAGGGGAATTAATTTGTTGTTTCTAAGGAGAATTATTGATTCAAGAAAGGGGAATTAATTTGTTGTTTCTAAGGGGAATTATTGATTCACGAAAGGGGAATTGATTTGTTGTTTCTAAGGTGAATTATCGATTCAAGAAACGGGAATTAATTTGTTGCTTCTATGGGGATGGTGGGGTAGAGATATATTGACTGCGTAATTGAAGGAAAAGAATCCCCGAGAAATTGATTGCATAATCGGTAGAACCCTATCAGAAGGTCATGACGGGAATCCATTTATGAGCATAGAATGACGTAATCAACTAGGACAAATGGATTTCTGAGAAATAGATTACATAATCGGTAGAACCCTATCAGAAGGTCATGACGGGAATCCATTTATGGACATAGAATGACGTAATCGACTAGTGCAAATGGATTTCTGAGAAATTGATTAAATAATCGGTAGAACCATATCAGTAGATCGTGACGGGAATCCATTTATGGACATACAATGACATAATCTACTAATACAATTGGATTTCTGAGAAATTAATTACATAATCAGTAGAACCCTATCAGGAGGTCCTGACGGGAATCCATTTATGGGCATAGAATGACGTAATCAACTATACAATTTTTTGGCTACCTCAACACCAAGAAATACTTTTCAAAGACCATTTCAGAGCAAGTTACTTTCTTAATGTCCCTCCTAAACCCATTTTCCAACATGGAGTACTTATCTTTTTCATCCACAACTATACTTTACAGCTTTTTGGATACCTCAACACCAATAAATACTTTTCAAAGACCATTTCAGAGCAACTTTTTTTCTTCATGTCCCTTCTAAACCCATTTTTCAACTTGAAGTACTTATGTTTTTCACCCACAACTATACTTTACAGCTTTTTAGATACCTCAACACCAAGAAATACTTTTCAAAGATCATTTCATAGCAAGTTACTCTCTTAATGTCACTCCTAAACACATTATACAAATTGTAGTACTTATATTTTTCGCACACAAAAATACTCTACAGATTTTTGGATACCTCAACACCAAGTAATAGTTATCAAACACCATTTCAGAGCAAGTTACTTTCTTACTGTCCCAACTAAGGCCATAATTCAAATTGAATAAATTATAATTATCACAAACATAACTATTGTACATATTTTTGGAAAAATCCCAAAAAAGAAAGACTTATCAAATAACATTTCATAGCAAGTTCCTTTCTTAATGTCCCCCCTTAACCCAATTTACAACTTGAAATCCTTTTCTTTTTCACCAATAACTATATTATAGAACTTTTTGGATGCCTCAACGCCAATAAATGCTTTTCAAAGACCATTTCAGAGCAAGTTACTTTCTTAATGTTCCTCCTAAACCCATATTCCAACATGGAGTACTTATATTTTTCATCCACAACTATACTTTACAGCTTTTTGGATACCTAAACACCAATAAATACTTTTCAAAGACCATTTAAGAGCAATTTACTTTCTTAATGTCCCTCCTAAACCCATTTACAATTTGAAGTACTTATCTTTTTCACCCACAAATATACTTTACAGCTTTTTGGATACATCAAAAACAAGAAATACTATTCAAAGAAGATTTAAGAGCAAGTTACTTACTTAATGTCCCTACTAAACACATTTTCCAACTTGAAGTAATTATCTTTTTCACCCACAACTATACTTTACAGCTTTTTGGATACCTCAACACCAAGAAATACTTTTCAAAAACCATTTCAGAGCAAGTTACTTTCTTTATGTCCCTCCTAAACCCATGTTACAAGTTGAAGTACTGATGTCTTTCACCCTCAACTATACTGTACAGCTTTTTGTGTGCCTAATCACACAAAAATTCTTTTCAATTAACATTTCAGAGCAAGTTAATTTACTAACATCCCTTCTGAACCTATTTTACATCTTTAAGTGCTTATCTTAATCACCATTAGCAATATTTTACAGCTTTTTGCATACTTTATCGCAAAGAAATACTTTTCAAAGGCCATTTCAGAGCAAGTAACTTTCTTAATATCACTAATAAACAAATTTTCAAACTTGAAGTACTTATCTTTTTCACCCACAACTATACTTTACAGCTTTTTGAATACCTCAGCACCAAGAAATACTTTTCAAAGACCATTTCAGAACAAGTTCTTTTCTTAATGTCTCTCCTAAACCCATTTTCCAACTTGAATTACTTATCTTTTTCACCCACAACTATACTTTACAGCTTTTTGGATACCTCAACACCAAGAAATACTTTTCAAAGACCATTTCAGAGCAAGTTCCTTTCTTAATGTCCCTCCTAAACCCATTTTCCAACTCGAAGTACTTATCTTTTTCACCTACAACTATACTTTACAGCTTTTGGTTACCTCAACACCAAGAAATACTTTTCAAAGACCATTTCAGAGCAAGTTAATTTCTTAATTTCCCTCCTAAACCCATTTTACAACTTGAATTAATTATCTTTTTCAACCAAAACTATACTTTAAAGATTTTTGGATACATCAACACCAATAAATAATTTTCAAAGACCATCTTAGAGCAAGATAATTTCTTAATGTCCCTCCTTAACCCACTTTAAAACTTGGAGCACTTTGGTTTCTTATTCATAACTACTATTTAGTGCATTTTTTATACCTCAGTACCCGGACATAATTTTCGATGACCATTTAACAGCAACTTGAGTCCTTTATGTCCCTCATAAACACAATTTACAACTTGAAGTACTTATATTTTTTACCAAAAACTATACTTTAAAGCTTTTTTGATACCTAAATACATAGAAATACTCTTCAATCGCCATTTCAGTATATGTTACTTTCTTAATTTGCCTTCAAAACTCAATTTCCAACTTGAAGTACTTATCTTTTTCACCCACAACTATACTTTACAGCTTTTTGGATACCTCAACACCAAGAAATACTTTTCAAAGACCATTTCAGAGCAAGTTACTTTCTTAATGTCCCTCCTAAACCCATTTTCCAACTTGAAGTACTTATCTTTTTCACCCACAACTATACTTTACAGCTTTTTGGATACCTCAACACCAAGAAATACTTTTCACAGACCATTTCAGAGCAAGTTACTTGCTTAATGTCCCTCCTAAACCCATTTTCCAACTTGAAGTACTTATCTTTTTCACCCACAACTATACTTTACAGCTTTTTGGATACCTCAACACCAAGAAATACTTTTCAAAGACCATTTCAGAGCAAGTTACTTTCTTAATGTCCCTCCTACAACCTTTGTCTAGCATGAAGTACTCATATATTATTTCCTAAATTATACATTACAGCTTTTTGGTTATCTCAACACCAAAAAATTCTTTTCAATAACCATTTCAGAGCAAGTTACTGTATTAATGTCCCTCCTAAACCCTTTTTACAACTAAAAGTAATTATCTTTTTCACACACAACTATACTTTACATCTTATTGGATAACTCAACACCAAGAAATACTCTTCAAAGACCATTTCAGAGCAAGTTACATTCTTAATGTACCTCCTAAACCCATTTTCCATCTTGAAGTACTTATCTTTGTCACCCTCACCAATACATTACAGCTTTTTGGATACCTCAACACCAAGAAATACTAGTCAAAGACCATTTCAGAGCAAGTTACTGCCATAAGATCCCGTCTTCCGCCATTTTCTTCCTGTGATCTCATATCACTCTCACCCAACACCTAATACTACTGCTCTTCAAATATCTCAAAACCATGAAATACTTTTCAATGACCATTTCAGTGCAAGTTCTTTTATTAATATCAATTCTAAACGCTTTTTCAAGCGTGAAATAATTATCTATTTCCCCAACAACTAGACTGTACAGCTTTTTTGATACCTAATTACCCAGAAAGAGTTTTAAAAGTAGATTTAAGAGAAAGGTACGTTCTTAATGTACATCCAAAAAACAATGTCCTTAATGAAGTACTTTTATTTTTCACCCAAAACTAAGATTTAAAGTTTATTGAGTACCTCAACACCATGATACATATAGGTGAGGCTAGATAAAATTAGGTTAGATTAGGTTAGGTTAAGTTAGGTTAGGTTATCCTACGCAAGCTTTATATAGGTTAGGTTAGGTGAAATACAGGTAAAACGTTATGTGAATTCTTAGGTTAGGATAGACTAGATTAAGTTAGGTTAGGTTAAGTTAGGTTAGGCTACGTTAGCCAACGTACGCGCGTGTACGTAGGCTAACCTAGCCTAACTTAACCTAACCTAACTTAGTCTAGTGTATCCTAATCTAACCATTCACTTAACGTTTTGCCTGTATTTCACCTAACCCAACCTAAGTGAAGTTTGCGTAGGATAATCTAACCTGACTTAACCTAAACTAATTTAATTTAGCCTTACCTAAGTATTTCTTGGTGTTGAGGTATCCAAAAATCTTGAAACTATAGTTGTGGATGAAAAATTTAAGTACCTAAAGTTGGAAAATGGGCTTAGGAGGGACTTTAAGAAAGTAAATTGCTCTGAAATGGTCTTTGAAAAGTATTTATTTGTTTTGAGGCATCCAAAAAGCTGTTAATTTTTGTTGGGAGTGAAAAAGATTAGTTCTGAAAGTTGGAAAATGTGTTTAGGTGTGACATTTTGTAATTAACTTGCTCTAGAATGGTCTTTGAAAACTATTTATTAGTTTTGAATCATAAAAATATCTGTAAGGTAAAGTTGTGGGATGTCAGAGATAAGTACTTCAAGTTGGAAAATGGGTTTAGGGGGGACATTAAGAGAGTAACTTGCTCTGAAATGGTCTTTGAAAAGTATTTCTTGGTGTTGAGGTATCCAAAAAGCTGTAAAGTATAGTTCTGCGTGAAAAAGATAAGTACTTCAAGTTGGAAAATGGGATTAGGAGGGACATTAAGAAAGTAACTTGCTCTGAAATGGTCTTTGAAAAGTTTTTCTTGGTGTTGACGTATCCTAAAAGCTGTAAAGTATAGTTGTGGGTGAAAAAGTTAAGTACTTCAAGTTGGAACATGGGTTTAGGAGGGACATTAAGAAAGTAACTTGCTCTGAAATGGTCTTTGAAAAGTATTTCTTGGCGTTGAGGTATCCAAAAAGCTGTAATGTATTGTTGTGGGTGAAAAAGAGAAGTACTTCAAGTTGGAAAATGGGTTTAGGAGGGACATTAAGAAAGTAACTTGCTCTGAAATGGTCTTTGAAAAGTATTTCTTGGTGTTGAGGTATCCAAAAAGCTGTAAAGTATAGCTGTGGATGAAAAAGATAAGTACTTCAAGCTGGAAAATGAGTTTAAGAGGGACATTAAGAAAGTAACTTGCTCTGAAATGGTCTTTGAAAAGTATTTCTTGGTGTTGAGGTATCCAAAAAGCTGTAAGGTAGAGTTGTGGGTGAAAAGATAAGTACTTCAAGTTGAAAAATGGGTTTATGAGGGACATTAAGAAAGTAACTTGCTCTGAAATTGTCTGAAAAGTATTTCTTGGTGTTGAGGTATCCAAAAAGCTGTAAAGTATAGTTGTGGGTGAAAAGATAAGTACTTCAAGTTGGAAAATGGGTTTAGGAGGACATTAAAAGTAACTTGCTCTGAAATGGTCTTTGAAAAGTATTTCTTGGTGTTGAGGTATCCAAAAAGCTGTAAAGTATAGTTGTGGGTGAAAAAGATAAGTACTTCAAGTTGGAAAATGGGTTTAGGAGGGACATTAAGAAAGCAACTTGCTCTGAAATGGTCTTTGAAAAGTATTTCTTGGTGTTGAGGTATCCAAAAAGCTGTAAAGTATTGTTGTGGGTGAAAAAGATAAGTACTTCAACTTGGAAAATGGGTTTAGGAGGGACATTAAGAAAGTAACTTGCTCTGAAATGGTCTTTGAAAAGTCTTTCTTGGTGCTGAGGTATCCAAAAAGCTGTAAAGTATAGTTGTGGGCGAAAAAGATGAGTACTTGAAGTTGGAAACTGGGTTTAGGAGGGACATTAAGAAAGTAACTTGCTCTGAAATGGTCTTTGAAAAGTATTTCTTGGTGTTGAGGTTTCCAAAAAGCTGTAAAGTATAGTTGTGGGTGAAAAAGATAAGTACTTCAAGTTGGAAAATGGTTTTAGGAGAGACAATAAGAAAGTAACTTGCTCTGAAATGGTCTTTGAAAAGTATTTCTTGGTGTTGAGGTATCCAAAAAGCTGTAAAGTATAGTTGTGGGTGAAAAAGATAAGTACTTCAAGTTGGAAAATGGGTTTAGGAGGGATATTAAGAATGTAACTTGCTCTGAAATGGTCTTTGAATAGTATTTCTTGGTGTTGAGGTTTCCAAAAAGCTGTAAAGTATAGTTGTGGGTGAAAAAGATAAGTACTTCAAGTTGGAAAATGGGTTTAGGAGGGACATTAAGTAAGTAACTTGCTCTGAAATGGTCTTTGAAAAGTATTTCTTGGTGTTGAGGTATCCAAAAAGCTGTAAAGAATAGTTGTGGGTGAAAAAGATAAGTAGTTCAAGTTGGAAAATGGGTTTAGGAGGGACATTAAGAAAGTAACTTGCTCTGAAATGGTCTTTGATAAGTATTTCTTGGTGTTGAGGTATCCAAAAAGCTGTAAAGTATAGTTGATTGTGAAATAGATCTGGATTTCAAGTTGGAAAATGCGCTGATGAGGGACAATAAGAATGTAATTTGCTCTGACCTGGTCTTTGAAAAGCAATTATTGGTGTTGAGTTATCCTAAAAGCTGTAATGTCTTTTTGTGGATGAAAATGAAAGGTAATTCAAGCGGTAAAATGAGTTGAGGAGTGATATTAAGAACGTACCTAGATCAGAAATGGTTTTTGAACAGTATTTCTTGGTGTTTAGGTAACCAAAAAGCTGTAAAGTATAGCTGTGGGTGAAAAAGTTAAGTACCTCAAGTTGGCCAATGTGTTTAGGAGAGACATTAAGACAGTAAATTGCTCTGAAATGGTCTTTGACAAGTATTTCTGGGTGTTGAGGTATCCAAAAAGCTGTAAAGTATGGTTGTGGGTGAAAAAGATGAGTAGTTCAATTTGGATAATGGGTTTAGGAGGGACATTAAGGATGTAACTTGCTCTGAAATGGTCTTTGAAAAGTATTTCTTGGTGTTGAGGTATCCTAAAAGCTGTAAAGTATAGTTGTGGGTGAAAAAGATAAGTACTTCAAGTAGGAAAATGGGTTTAGGAGGGTCATTAAGAAAGTAACTTGCTCTGAAATGGGCTTTGAAAAGTATTTCTTGGTGTTGAGGTATCCAAAAAGCTGTAAAGTATAGTTGTGGGTGAAAAAGATAAGTACTTCAAGTTGGAAAATGGGTTTAGGAGAGACATTAAGAAAGTAACTTGCTCTGAAATGGTCTTTTAAAAGTATTTCTTGGGGTTGAGGTATCCAAAAAGCTGTAAAGTATAGATGTGGGTGAAAAAGATGAGCACTTCAAGTTGGAAAATGGGTTTAGGAGGCAGAATAAGAATGTAACTTGCTCTTAAATGGTCTTTGAAAAGTATTTATCGGTGTTGAGGTATCCAAAAAGCTGTAAAGTATAGTTGTGGGTGAAAAAGATAAGTACTTCAAGTTGGAAAATGGGTTTAGGAGGGACATTAAGAAAGTAACTTGCTCTGAAATGGTCTTTGAAAAGTATTTCTTGGTGTTGAGGTATCCAAAAAGCTGTAAAGTATAGTTGTGGGTGAAAAAGATAAGTACTTCAAGTTGGAAAAGGGGTTTAGGAGGGACATTAAGAATGTAACTTGCTCTGAAATGGTCTTTGAAAAGTATTTCTTGGTGTTGAGGTATCCAAAAAGCTGTAAAGTATTGTTGTGGGTGAAAAAGATAAGTACTTCAAGTTGGAAAATGGGTTTAGGAGGGACATTAAGAAAGTAACTTGCTCTGAAATGGTCTTTGAAAAGTATTTCTTGGTGTTGAGGTATCCAAAAAGCTGTAAAGTATAGTTGTGGGTGAAAAAGATAAGTACTTCAAGTTGGAAAATGGGTTTAGGAGGGACATTAAGAAAATAACTTGCTCTGAAATGGTCTTTGAAAAGAATTTCTTGGTGTTGAGGTATCCAAAAAGCTGTAAAGCATAGTTGTGGGTGAAAAAGATAAGTACTTCAAGTTGGAAAATGGGTTTAGGAGGGACATTAAGAAAGTAACTTGCTCTGAAATGGTCTTTGAAAAGTATTTCTTGGTGTTGAGGTATCCAAAAAGCTGTAAAGTATTGTTGTGGGTGAAAAAGATAAGTACTTCAAGTTTGAAAATGGGTTTAGGAGGGACATAAAGAAAGTAACTTGCTCTGAAATGGTATTTGAAAAGTGTTTCTTGGTGTTGAGTTATCCAAAAGCTGTAAAGTATAGTTGTGGGGGAAAAAGGTAAGTACTTCAAGTTGAAAAATGGGTTTAGGAGAAACATTAAGAAAGTAACTTGCTCTGAAATGGTCTTTGAAAAGTATTTCTTGGTGTTGAGGTATCTAAAAATCTGTGAAGTATAGTTGAGGGTGAAAAGGGTAACTCCCCCAACTTGGAAAATGGGTTTATGAAGGATAGTAAGAAAGTAACTTGCTCTGAATTGGTCTTTGAAAAGTATTTCTTGATGTTTAGGTATCCAAAAAGCTTTAAAGTATAGTTGTGGGTGAAAAAGATAAGTACTTCAAGTTGGAAAATGGGTTTAGGAGGGACATTAAGAAAGTAACTTGTTCTGAAATGGTCTTTGAAAAGTATTTCTCGGTGTTGACGTATCCAAAAAGCTGTAAAGTATAGTTCTGGGTGAAAAAGATAAGTGCTCCAAGTTGGAAAATGGGGTTAGGAGGGACATTAAGAAAGTAACTTGCTCTGAAATGGTCTTTGAAAAGTATTTCTTGGTGTTGAGGTTTCCTAAAAGCTGTAAAGTATAGTTGTGGGTGAATAAGATAAGTACTTCTAGTTGGAAAATGGGTTTAGGAGAGACATTAAGAAAGTAACTTGCTCTGAAATGGTCTTTGAAAAGTATTTCTTGGTGTTGAGGTATCCAAAAAGCTGTAAAGTATAGTTGTGGGTGAAAAAGATAAGTACTTCAAGTTGGACAATGGGTTTAGGAGGGAGATTAAGAAAGTAACTTGCTCTGAAATGGTCTTTGAAAAGTATGTCTTGGTGTTGAGGTATCCAAAAAGCTGTAAAGTATAGTTGTGGGTGAAAAAGATAAGTACTTCAAGTTGGAAAATGGGTTTAGGAGGGACATTAAGAAAGTAACTTGCTCTGAAATGGTCTTTGAAAAGTATTTCTTGGTGTTGAGGTATCCAAAAAGCTGTAAAGTATAGTTGTGGGTGAAAAAGATAAGTACTTCAAGTTGGAAAATGGGTTTAGGAGGGACATTAAGAAAGTAACTTGCTCTGAAATGGTCTTTGAAAAGTATTTCTTGGTGTTGAGGTCTCCAAAAAGCTGTAAAGTATAGTTGTGGGTGAAAAAGATAAGCACTCCAAGTTGGAAAATGGGTTTAGGAGGGACATTAAGAAAGTAACTTGCTCTGAAATGGTCTTTGAAAAGTATTTCTTGGTGTTGAGGTATCCTAAAAGCTGTAAAGTATAGTTGTGGGTGAAAAAGATAAGTACTTCAAGTTGGAAAATGGGTTTAGGAGGGACATTAAGAAAGTAACTTGCTCTGAAATGGTCTTTGAAAAGTATTTGTTGGTGTTGAGGTATCCAAAAAGCTGTAAAGTATAGTTGTGGGTGAAAAAGATAAGTAATTCAAGTTGGAAAATGGGTTTAGGAGGGACATTAAGAAAGTAATTTGCTCTGAAATGGTCTTTGAAAAGTATTTCTTGGTGTTGAGGTATCCAAAAAGCTGTAAAGTATAGTTGTGGGTGAAAAAGATAAGTACTTCAAGTTGGAAAATGGGTTTAGGAGGGACATTAAGAAAGTAACTTGCTCTGAAATGGTCTTTGAAAAGTATTTCTTGGTGTTGAGGTATCCAAAAAGCTGTAAAGTATAGTTGTGGGTGAAAAAGATAAGTACTTCAAGTTGGAAAATGGGTTTAGGAGGGACATTAAGAAAGTAACTTGCTCTGAAATGGTCTTTGAAAAGTATTTCTTGGTGTTGAGGTATCCAAAAAGCTGTAAAGTATAGTTGTGGGTGAAAAAGATAAGTACTTCAAGTTGGAAAATGGGTTTAGGAGGGACATTAAGAAAGTAACTTGCTCTGAAATGGTCTTTGAAAAGTATTTCTTGGTGTTGAGGTATCCAAAAAGCTGTAAAGTATAGTTGTGGGTGAAAAAGATAAGTACTTCAAGTTGGAAAATGGGTTTAGGAGGGACATTAAGAAAGTAACTTTCTCTGAACTGGTCATTGAATTTTATATGTTGTCTATGAGTTATTCAACTAGCTGTACTGTCTAGTTGTGGGTATAAAAGGTATGTCTTTACTGTTGTAAAATGGGTCTATTTGAGATCTTTTTTTAGAAACTTGCTCTGTTATCGTCTTTGTATAGTATTTCTTGTTTTTGAGGTATCCAAAAAGCTTTAAAGTATAGTTGTTGGGGAAAAAGGTATATACTCCAAGTTGGAAAATGGGTTTATGAGGGATATTAAGAAAATAACTTAATCTTAAATGGTCTTTGAAATGTATTTGTTGATGTTTAGGTATCCAAAAAGCTTTACTGCATAGTTTTGGCTGAAAAAGATAACAAGTATAAGTTTGACAATGTATATAGTAGGTTCATTTAGACTTTTAATATATCTTTACCGTGCTACTAACAATGTTTATTGGTTTTGAGCTTACAGAAAAGTTGTAATGTATAGTTGTGGGTGACAAAGATAAGTACTTCAAGTTGGAAAATGGGTTTAGGAGGGACATTAAGAAAGTAACTTGCTCTGAAATGGTCTTTGAAAAGTATTTCTTGGTGTTGAGGTATCCAAAAAGCTGTAAAGTATAGTTGTTGGTTAAAAAGATAAGTCCTTCAAGTTGGAAAATGGGTTTAGGAGGGACATTAAGGAAGTAACTTGCTCTGAAATGGTCTTTGAAAAGTATTTCTTGGTGTTGAGGTATCCAAAAAGCTGTAAAGTATAGTTGTGGGTGAAAAAGATAAGTACTTCAAGTTGGAAAATGGGTTTAGGAGGGACATTAAGAAAGTAACTTGCTCTGAAATGGTCTTTGAAAAGTATTTCTTGGTGTTGAGGTATCCAAAAAGCTGTAAAGTATAGTTGTGGGTGAAAAAGATAAGTACTTCAAGTTGGAAAATGGGTTTAGGAGGGACATTAAGAAAGTAACTTGCTCTGAAATAGTCTTTGAAAAGTATTTCTTGGTGTTGAGGTATCCAAAAAGCTGTATTATATAGTTTAACGCTAAAGAGATATGTACTTCAAGTTTGAAATTGAGCTTATAATGGTCATATATGAGTTAAAATTCACTGAAAATTAGATAGTAAATTATTTATTTTATTATATGTTTAAATAATTAAGAAAAGAATTTATTTGGGTGAAACAGGTGAGTACTTCAACTTGGAAAATGGGTTTAGGAGGGATATTAAGAAAGTAACTTGCTCTGAAATGGTCTTTGAATAGTATTTCTTGGTGTTGAGGTATCCAAAAACTTTGTATATTATAGTTGTGTATGAATAAGATATTAACTTCTTGCTGAAAAATTTGTTGAAAATTCATAATAAGAAACAAACTTGCTGTTAAATGGCCTTAGTAATCAATTTCCTAGCATAGAGGTATCCAAAAAAGCATTAATTAAAAGGTTTGGGTGAAAATAGTAAGTGCTTAAATATGAAAATAAGGCCTAAGAGGGACATTAAGAAAAAAAGTTGCTCTGAAATGGTCTTTGAAAAGTATTTCTTGGTAGTGAGGTATCCAAAAAGCTGTAATGTATAGTTGTGGATGAAAAAGATAAGTACTTCAACTTGGAAAATGGGTTTAGGAGGGACATTAAGAAAGTAACTTGCTCTGAAATGGTCTTTGAAAAGTGTTTCTAGGTGATGAGGTATCCAAAAAGCTGTAAAGTATAGTAATGGGTGAAAAAGATAAGTACTTCAAGTTGGAAAATGGGTTTAGGAGAGATATTAAGAAAGTAACTTGCTCTGAAATGGTCTTTGAAAAGTATTTCTTGGTGTTGAGGTATCCAAAAAGCTGTAAAGTATAGTTGTATGTAAAAAAGATAAGGACTTCAAGTTGGAAAATGAGTTTAGTAGGGATATTAAGATAAATACTTTGCTCTTAACGGTTCATTGGATAATATTTCTTGGTTCTCAGGCATCGAAAAGAAGTACAGTAAATTTCTGAGTTGAAAAAATATGTACTTCTATCTTTAACATGTTCTTAACAGGGATATTAAGGAAGCAACTTGCTATGAAATGGTCTTTAAAAAGTATTTCTTGGTGCTGAGGTATCCAAAAAGCTATAAAGTATGGTTGTGCGGGAAAAAGATATTTACTTCATGTTGGAAAATGTGCTTATAAGTAACAATATGTTTGTAACTTTTTCTGAAATTGTGTTTGGAGAGTATTTATTGTTGATGTTCCATACAAACAGTTGTAATGTGTGGTTGTGGGTGAAAAAGATAAGTACTTCATTATGAAAAATGGGCTTAGGAGGGATATTAAGACAGGAACTTGCTCTGAAATGGTCTTTGATAACTATTTCTTTTAGTTTAGGTATACAAAAAGATGTAAAGTATAGTTGTGGGAGACAAACATAAGTACTCCAAGTTGGAAAATGGGTTGAGAATGGACATTAAGAAATTAACTTACTCTGAAATGGTCTTTGAAAAGTATTTCTTGGTGTTGAGGTATCCAAAAATGTGTAAAGTATAGTTGTCGGTTAAAAAGATAAGTACTTCAAGTTTGAAAATGGGTTTAGGAGGGACATTAAGAAAGTAACTTGCTCTGAAATGGTCTTTGAAAAGTATTTCTTGGTGTTGAGGTATCCAAAAAGATGTAAAGTATAGTTGTGGGTGAAAAACATAGGTCTTTGAAAAGTATTTCTTGCTGTTGAGGTATCCAAAAAGCTGTAAAGTATAGTTGTGGGGAGGGAAATATATTAAGTATCTCTTTCTGTTTTTGTCGTTTAATAGTATTTCTTATTGTTGAGGTATCCAAAAAGCTGTAAAGTATAGTTGTGGGTGAAAAAGATACGTACTTCAAGTTGGAAAATGGGCTTAGGAGGGACATTAAGAAAGTAACTTGCTATGAAATGTCTTTTGAAAAGTATTTGTTGGTGTTGAGGTATCCAAAAAGATCTAAAGTATAGTTGTGGTTGAAAAAGATAAGTACTTCAAGTTGAAAAATGGGTTTAGGAGGGAGATAAAGAATGTAACTTGCTCTGTAATTTTCTTTGAAAAGTATTTCTTGGTGTTGAGGTATCCAAAAAGCTGTAAAATACAGTTGTGGGTGAAAAAGATAAGTACTTCAAGTTGGAAAATGGGTTTAGGAGACATTAATAATGTATCTGGATATGAATTTTCATTTCTGAAAATGGTATTCAGAATTTATTTGGGTGGATTTATACAAAAAGCTGTTAAGTTTATTTGAGTGTGAAAAAGATAAGTTCTTAAAGTTTGAAAATGGGTTTATGAAGGAGATTAACAAAGTAACGTGCTCTAAAATGGTATTTGAAAAGTATTTCATGGTGTTAAGGTATCCAAAAAGCTGTAAAGTATAGTTGAGGGTGAAAAACATAAGTACTTCATGTTGGAAAATTGGGTTAGAATAGTAATCAATAAAGTAACTTTATCTGAAATTGTCTTTGAAAAATATTTCCTGGTTATGAGGTATCCAAAATGCAGTAAAATATTCTTTCGGGTGAAAAAGATAATAACTTCAAGTTGGAAAATTACTTTAGGAGGGACATTAAGAAAGTAGCTTGCACTGAAATGGTCTTTGAAAAGTATTTCTTGGTTTTGAAGTATCCAAAAATCTGTAAAGTAGAGTTGTGAGTGAAAAGATAAGTACTTCAATTTGGAAAATGGGTTTAGGAGGGACATTAATAACTTAACTTGATCTGAAATGGTCTTTGAAAAGTATTTCTTGGTGTTGAGGTATCCAAAAAGCTGTAAAGTATAGTTGTGGGTGAAAAAGATAAGTACTTCAAGTTGGAAAATGGGTTTAGGAGGGACATTAAGAAAGTAATTTGCTCTGAAATGGTCTTTGAAAAGTATTTCTTGGTGTTGAGGTATCCAAAAAGCTGTAAAGTATAGCTGTGAGTGAAAAAGATAAGTACTTCATGTTTGATAATGTGTTTTGGAGGAACATTAAGAAAGTAACTTGTTCCTATATGGTATATTCAATGTATGTCTTTTTTCTGTGGTATCCAAACAGGAACGATTGATAGTTGAGGGTGGAAAATATCAGTACTAAATGTTGAACAATGAGTGTCGGATATACCTTAAGACATTACCTTGTTCTGAGATTGGGTTAGAAATGAAAATCTAGTTATGCAGGACTCCAAAAAGCTGTAAAGAATAGATTTTGTTGAAATAGAAAATAACTACAAGTTGGTAAATGGGTTTAGGAGGGACATTCAGAAAATAACTTGCTCTGAAATGATCTTTGAAAAGTATTTCTTGGTGTTGAGGTATCCAAAAAGCTGTAAAGTATATTTGTGGGTGAAAAAGATAGGTACTTCAAGTTCGAAAATGAGTTTAGGAGGAACATTAAGAAAGTAACTTGCTCTGAAATTATCTTTGAAAAGTATTTCTTGGTGTTGAGGTATCCAAAAAGCTGTAAAGTATAGTTGTGGGTGAAAAAGATAAGTACTTCATGTTGTAAATGGGTTTAGGAGGGACATTAAGAAAAAAAGTTGCTCTGAAATGGTCTTTGAAAAGTATTTCTTGGTGTTGAGGTATCCAAAAAGCTGTAAAGTATAGCTGTGGATGAAAAAGATAAGTACTCCATGTTGGAAAATGGGTTTAGGAGTGACATTAAGAAAGTAACTTGCTCTGAAATGGTCTTTGAAAAGTATTTCTTGGTGTTGAGGTAACAAAAAAACTGTATAGTTGATTACGTCATTCTATGCCCATAAATGGATTCCCGTCAGGACCTCCTGATAGGGTTCTACTGATTATGTAATCAATTTCTCAGAAATCCAATTGTCTTAGTCGATTACGTCATTCTATGTCCATAAATGGATTCCCGTCAGGACCTCCTGATAGGGTTCTACCGATTATGTAATCAATTTCTCAGAAATCCAATTGTCGTAGTTGATTACGTCATTCTATGTCCATAAATGGATTCCCGTCATGACCTTCTGATAGGGTTCTACCGATTATGTAATCAATTTTTCAGAAATCCATTTGTCCTAGTCGATTACGTCATTCTATGCTCATAAATGGATTCCCGTCATGACCTTCTGATAGGGTTCTACCGATTATGTAATCAATTTCTCAGAAATCCAATTGTCCTAGTTGATTACGTCATTCTATGCCCATAAATGGATTCCCGTCGGGAGCTCCTGATAGGGTTCTACCGATTATGTAATCAATTTCTCGGGAATTCTCTCCCTTCGATTACACAGTCAATATATCTCTTCCCCACCTTCCCCATAGAAACAGCAAATTAATTCCCCTTTCTTGAATCAATAATTCCCCCTAGAAACAACAAATCAATTACCTCTTTCGTGATTCAATAATTCCCTTTAGAACCAACAAATTCATTCCCCTCTCTTGAATCAATAATTCTCCTTAGAAACAACAAATTAATTCCCCTTTCGTGACAATCAATCAACCTTGACATCACCTGTCACGTGTGATCTAACTGTTTCCTATTTCTGGATCATAACATTCGCACCGAGCATGCACTTGCCCAAAACAACAACAACATCAAATAAATCGACCTTGGAAAAAGAGGTCATTGACCCCATTAGACTCGATCAATAATCCTTGAATAAATTATGTAAAAAAGTTGTAGGTGGCAGCAGGGGTGGGTATCACGATCAATTGAGGCCTTTCTAATCCTGTTGCAGGGGTTAAGTTAAACGGGGATTGAGATAAATGGGGTTGAATTGAAAGAGGGTTGGGTTAAAGGGCGATTGATTTAAACAAGGGTTAGATTGAATGGGGTTGATTTAAACCGGACTTAAGTTAAATGGACGCTGAGTTGAGTGAGGTAGGGTCAAATAAGGCTTGAGTTGAATGACCGTTGATTTAAATGGGTCGGGTTGAACGGGGGTTAAATTACATCGAAACCGATTCAATTAAGTTCATATTCTGGTGAATGCACTTATACTGATGGAATACAACAATTAAGCAAACACGGGCTGAAACAAATGGAAAAATTTCGTTCGTAAGGTTATCTATTTTGATCATCAAATATCTCGATAGAATTCTGCCAAAAAATTTGCCAATCTTTTTCTCAATAAATAAAGCTCCCTAAAAACCGTCATCGAAAGTATATAAAATAGCATGTTGGATGAAGGACCGATGTTTACTAATAATTCCCCAAGTCTTGAACGCGTTAGAGAATCCGTTGTCTGATATGGGACTAAGATATATTACAACAAAGGAAACTAAAACAACGATGAAATGTAAAAAGAGAATTGACAAATTGAAACTAACTGAAAATACTATTTAGGAAAGCATTTTGATTTTACAAACATCCCTATTTCTCATCAAATCTGTTAAGTTCTATTTATCAATTCGAAATCCAGTAACTTTGTAGTCAAGGGAACAAATTGACAGTACGGAGAATTTAGAAATCTATCAAGCATGTAGTTTCGAGGGGTTAACAACTGGGCATTTTGAGGGACAACTGGAGGCATGAGGCACGGAGGCACGCCGGAGGCATGCCACCGGAGGCACGCCGGAGGCATATTCCAAAGGGCGCAATATGTAAATATATACAGCTTGAATGTTATTCGGTATCTGTCAAATATTTCAGCACCTTCAAAAGTGATCTTTTAAAACTTGGAAAAAATCATTTACGGGTTTATTTGGCAAGGAAAAGAACCCCCAAGACTAAAAACAACTGATATGTACCTAAAGAAGAAGAACGGAGGACTGCAAGTTGTTGATATCCTTGCAAAAACTAGGTAACCCTACGATAGAACTGATGGTGTCACTTTTTACTATTACAAATGCAGCGTTGCCACCAGCTCAAAAATAAAATTCGGATTTTTCTTAAAAAAAAATCCCGAAATTTCAAAAAAAAATCCCGGAACACGTTTTTTAAGTTATACGACATAGGGCTGCGCGGTGATGACGTAAAAAGCAAGGTGCGAAATTCAAAGTACCGTGAAGCGTGGTTTCTAGTTGTAACTAAAAACTGATTGTCAATATTCCTAGTATTATTTCGACGTGAAAACGTTCTAGTGGATCAGTAGGATCTACGAAAAATATTTTAGGCCAAAACAATTCGCCAAAGTTCCGAAAAAACGTGTCTACGTATCCAAGTTTCATCGTTATTTGAAATTCCCGCCCAAGAATTGACGTCACGCTTCGCAGCCCTATTCAATATGGCTTGGCCAGCGGTAAAAGTTGCCTTTTATCACGTCTTCACACGTCCCTTTCCCTTTTATCATACCTGCTTTTCTGTTTAGTGGCTGTGCGAAGACGCACCCTTGGATCTCGGATTCTTATTTGTACTAAAAAAAAGGAATTTGCTGCTTTGATACGAAAGAATCCGGAAGAAATACAGATCCCTTTTTCCCGATTGTACTTAGAATCTAACTTTCTTGGTATTAAACCCAGGCCTTTGGATATTTGAAGAGAAAACTGTAAAGTAACAGTCAGAAAAACTGTTACTACCGAGTTATTAGTAAAACTGCTAAGTAAAGCAACCAACTAAAAAAAATAACTAGTTTCTCAGATATTTATTGGTACGTTTCAGTAATCATATCGATAATCACATCTCAAATGACAACCCTAAGAAACTGGACAAATGAGCTTCAGTAAATCAAACTAAGCTTGGTTAGCACAAGTATAAACACTAAGTCTTCTACTGAGCATAACAAGCTTCCCGATGATATTCATCGCTTCCGCGTCCCTAGATCTCAGAATGCATTCAAGACTCATAAAATTATATCAAGAACTCAAGCGAATGGGGGACGAGGGGCACACACACTTGAACTGGAAGGACCAGTCCCGCCGTGGGTGGCCTCCTCGTCCGTAGGAGACATGGTTCAAGATTCTATTCAGTTCTGTGCCCTCATGCACGTCGGTATTAAGGTTATTTTTGGTTTTTTGTTGATGGGTTGGTTGTATTTTGTTTTTTTTGTTGATTAAGGTTGGTCGTAAAAAGCACTGAAAAAAAGAAAAAAAAGAAGGAAAAAAGTGACACCGCAAGAATGGGTTTCTTGTGGACGGAGGACGCCCAATTTACGGGGGAGCAATTAGTTTTTTTTGTGTTAAAAATTTTTAAAGTTGTAAGAGATTTTAAATCCTTTTGGAAGACCACCTTTAAAATTCGAATTCGTATTAGTGAAAATTGAAGGATATGAATTTTAAGAAATTGAAGTAAAAATGCTACCGGAAAAGCGTCTCCTAGAGGGGGAAGGACACCCTGGAACGGGGGGAGCGATAGATATTTGGCAAGAAAAAAGTTAAATGGTAGGTTGCCTTCATGTCCACTACTACATTGACTGGTATATAATAATTTATTTTTTTTTGAAGTTTATGTGATATGATAATGTATAAAGTTGTAAGATTTATGTGCTTTTGTATTAAAATGTCACAGAGTGGAGAGGAGGAGGGGAGGGAAAAAAATAACAACTACCTCTGAAAAATGTTAAACAAATTCCTTCTGTTGACACACAGAACATGGCGATGGTGGTGGTTATGGTCTTGAGGTCAGTTTTGGGTTTAGGTGCCATTTTTAACAAGATGATTACGATGCTGACGAAAGATCAAAAAAGTGGAGCCCTTTCTTCTGGATAAATGAATTACGCTTTGTGAAGACGTCTGAGTCAAAGCCAAAGACAATGTTGGTGCCGATTTCCATAGAAACGGGTTCTGCTGAATGCATGATATACAGGCTGGAGTCACAGTAACTCTGGTCTACCAATGCGGCAGTTAATGTGAGATCAGCTTTCAGCTAGAGCCACTGGCACAGCATTTCTATGTCGTCAGGGAACGGCATTGCCATATTCTGCGTGTCAACAGAGTGGAATCATCGCCCAGACAAGTAGCCGAACTGTATGACCCGCCCAATTAATGCTCTCTTTCCCCTGTCAACCGGTCTGTAAACGCCCCATTCACCAATACGCAATTCCGATTTCACACCGACCTCTGCATTGGTTTGTGGCGACTCAGGTAGTCCTACTCGTCGGCCCTGGACCATCACCCGTTTTAATCGGTCACTACTCAGCTTCTCAGAGCTTTCCCTGAGAAGCCACAACAGCACATGGATTTTTTATTGGTGTTATGGAGCCGTCAGAAGTCTTGACAAGACAAAACCTAGAATTCTTCATGTTCGTCACAGGCTCACTAAACCAATTTTTCTCAAACTAGTATTTCACTCAGTGAGCAATCACTGTCAAATCTTCGAAGATGCCGTCACTTTCCGAGCCCGATTCAGTGTCAGCCGCGGAAGCCTTTTCCTGCTCATCGGACAGAGTATTTTCCTCTGAGTCATCGTCTTAGTCACTGTCGTGAAGTACAGAAAGACGAACATTCGGTACTTGGTGACCGAAAGCAGAAAGTACGTCGTCGGGTATCAAGGCTTTCATTATTCGCTGGCTTTCAATACGAGCTCGCCCTAGCTTGAGCTTGATTTCATCGTCCCCGGGCAAAGAAAAATCGGAACTGACAGACACAACAAAAATGGATCTAACTCGCTTGGCCTTGGGCAAGGACAACTGTTCATTAGAATATTGAGCTTCAAAATCCGTTATACTTTCATATCAACGAATTCGATATAGAAGTTGGAGGAACGAAAAGTTTATTACAGTACTGCAAGTGCTGGTTTGAGACCGCATCTTCCTAAAAAAATCTTCACACGGTTGGCTATTCATGTCGGAGAGTTTGAAAAGACGTTCGAGCCCAAGCCGTTTGAATCGACGAATGAGAAGCACTAGGGAATGCATATTTATCTCTAGGCAATGGTAAAGGTTTGTGGTAATAACATTCTCGTTCAAAGCATAATGTCCACTTTTTAGGACCCAGGATCTCCAATGTCGAACGCAGTAAACAACACGACCAAGTAAAGATAACCTCTCAAGAGGAGAAAGTTTGCCGTCGTAAAAAACGCGCCGTACGCTTTCCATAAGCCAAAGATAAAACTATGTTCCTTCGCTTCCAGGAACACGCTGTTTCAGGTGTGCCGGAGGCACGGAGGCACAGCCGGAGGCACGAAGGAAGGGACACCTGCGACGGTCAGTTATTAGCCCCTCGTGTAGTTTTCCCTTTTAAACGAAAAACTAAATAAGAATACTGTAGCACTTCTTCTAACCAGCCATTCTATTAAGAAAGTTTGAAATCAAATCAAATGTGAACATTAATTTTGGGGAGAAAATGTTTTTTTTTTTTTTTTTTTTTTTTTTTTTTTTTTTTTTTGCAAACTCAGGACTAAACCTCAGCGTTTAAAGATTCGAATTGAATTTCATTGAACTGAATTGGTGCGGCTCGTTACATTCGAATCGTTAAGTTTTTTTTTTGCAGAACATTTACACGATATTTTTTTATATTAAGACCTTTTAGGCAAACCAATTGTAGGAAAATGAGAACTCAATAATAATTGTGCTTATTGATAGAATTACCAATATTTGTCTGTCCTTTTATATTCTTTTAAATATTTAGCCTTCGAACCCCGGGAACGCCCAGGGAGGGTTTGGATTTGGTTTCTGGCCACCCATGTCCCCAAATTGTAAAAAAAATGGCGTAGTGATTTACCTATTCATTGTATACTGACTGCATAAAGACCTTTTCCATAATAGTAATGCCCCATCATCCCCTACAGCAAAAAAAGCGAAAAAATTCCCTTCCAGAATAAAATCATGACTAAACAAAATAAAGAAATGTACAGTATCTCGATGCAAAAAAAACAATCTAAGAACCTCTAAATTTATTCTTCTCTTTTAAATATGCATCTTTTAATGCCGGGCTCATTTTTTTCGATTAAAAAATTCCCCTTCCCCCTTAGGTCAAATAAAAATACTAGTAGCATAAAATAGGCTCCATTTTTATTTTTATGTTTTGAAGATTATAAAGCATTTTTTTAAACTGAGAGCGAAGTACATTTGGGAGAGCGGTTTATATTTGGGGTTCGTAAAATCAGAATGATAAGAAAACTTAAGCATGATTTCCCGGCTAAAATCCTAAGGACACTTTATTTCTCTCTTGTACATCTAGTGTACTGTGCTACTATATGGTCGTCTACATTCATCGTTCATATGCATCAGTTAAGAGTGCTGAAGATAAAGCAGTGAAGGTGAGCGTTCTTCCGTGAGATTCAACAACTGTGACAAGCTTAAGATATCTCCTCTTTTTCACTTAGTGAAACTTTATAATACTCTTATCCTGTTTAGGTACCAAATAATTTGTTACCCAAGCATTCAAGGGGTCTTTTTTGCTGGTTTCAAGTCTTCACGAATATAATATAAAGTGAATTTAGAAATCCTCGAGTAGTTACTACTCGATCAAAGTTTTCCAAGATTGTTCTAGCGCATGGATTAGTTTGTCGTAGAACATTGTTCAGTAAAGGAGTCCAAGGGAGCTCTATAGACTCGTAGACTGCTAAAAGACTTCAAAGTTGGTGGGTGAAGAGTTTCCTGGCTTTTTAACTTATGAGACAAAATAATAAAAAGTTTGTGTAATTTTTTTGGTGGGAAATTTGTGTGAAAAGTTGTGTGATTTTTTTTTGGTGAATAAGTTGAAGCCTTATAAGAGAATTGAGCGTGGTTTCTCAATATTTAAACGATTTTTTTTGGGGGGGGGGGGGTTTAGGAGGGAGAAAGGTACCTAGGTTAGGTTACGTATTTAATATATGCTATGCTTTAGGACGTTCAAGTTGTTTTCCTTTTTTTCCTTTTTGGGTGGTTGATTGCCGTCATTTTGCATAAGAAAAATATATATTTAGGCCTAATGAGCTTATTATTTACCTAAAAAAGCATATCTTCTGGTTTTTCTTATATTTATTATTTATGAATAAATCTCTTTCATTAAAAAAAAGTTACATAAATGATACACTTCATTTTTTGAAAACAGATGAAGTAAAAAATAAAATTTTGCTTCAAAAATTTCGTATAACAAAGGTTTCTGTAAAGGTTTTTGCAGCAAATTTTGTAGTTATACTAAAAAATACATTTTATTTGTTGAAAAAGAGCAAGAATGACTGTTTTGTCCCCAAAAACCCAAAATTCAGATGATAAAGATTTTAAAGGTTTTTGCATCAAATTTGGCAGTTATATAGAAAATATATTTCATTTTCTGAAAAGGAGTAAGAATAACAGTTTTGATTCGAAAACTTAAGATGATAAAAATATTTAGCTAAATTTTTTTTTTAGCTAATTTTGAAGTTACATACAAAACATACACTTTACCCTTTGTATAAAGAGTAAGAATAACAGTTTTGCTTCGAAAACTTTAGATGATGAAGATTTTTAAATATTTTCGCATCAAACTTTGCAGTTATATAAAAAGATGAATTTTATTTTTTGAAAAAGAGTAAGAATAACATTTTTTATTCGAAAACTTCAGATAATAAAGGTTTTTAAAGGTTTTTGCATTAAATTTTGCAGTTATTTAAAAGATAATTTTTTTAAAGAGTAAGAATAACAGTTATATAAAAGATGAGTTTTATTTTTTGAAAAGAGTAATAATAACAGTTTTGATTCGAAAGCTTCACACGATAAAGGGGTTTAAAGCTTTGGTAAGCTATTTTTGCAGTTACATACAAAACATACACTTTACCATTGAAAGAGAGTAAGAATAAGAGTTTTACTTCGACAAATTTAGATGATAAAGATTTTATTAGATTTTTGCATCAAATTTTGCAGTTATATAAAAGATGAATTTTATTTTTTGAAAAAGAGTAATAATAACAGTTTTGATTCGAAAGCTTCAGACGATAAAGGGTTTTAAAGATTTTTAATCTAATTTTGCAGTTACATACAAAACATACACTTTACCTTTGAAAGAGAGTAAGAATAAGAGTTTTACTTCGAGAAATTTAGATGATAAAGATTGTTAAAGATTTTTGCATAAAATTTTGCAGTTAGGTTATATAAAAGATGAATTTTATTTTTTGAAAAAGAGTAATAATAACAGTTTTGATTCGGGAGCTTCAGACGATAAAGTGTTTTAAAGGTTTTTTGAAAAAGAGTAAGAATAAAATTTTGCTTCGAAAAATTTTGATGATAAAGGTTTTTAAAGATTTTTGCATCAGACTTTGCAGTTATATAAAAGATTAATTTTCTCTTATAACTCTTATTTTCTTTTATATAACTCTTTTTTTTGAAAAAGAGTTTTGATTCGAAAGCTTCAGACGATAAAGGGTTTTAAAAGTTTTTGAAGCTAATTTTGCAGTTACATACAATTAGATGATAAAGGTTATATAAAAGATGAATTTTATTTTTTGAAAAAGAGTTATAATAACAGTTTTGATTCGAAAATTTCAGATGATGAAGGTTTTGAAGGTTTTAGCATCAAATTTTGCAATTACATACAAAACTTGTACTTTACCTTTGAAAGAGAGTAAGAATAAGTTTTACTTCGAAAAATTTAGATGATAAAGATTGTTAAAGATTTTTGAATCAAATTTTGCAGTTATATAAAAGATGAATTTTATTTTTTGAAAAGAATAATAATAACAGTTTTGATTCGAAAGCTTCAGACGATAAAGGGTTTTTAAAGGTTTTTTAAGCTAATTTTGCAGTTACATAGAAAACATACACTTTACCTTTGACAGAGAGTAAGAATAAGAGTTTTACTTCAAAAAATTTAGATGATAAAGATTTTTAAAGATTTTTGCATCAAATTTTGCAGTTATATAAAATATGAATTTTATTTTTTGAAAAAGAGTAATAATAACAGTTTTGATTCGAAAGCTTCAGACGATAAAGGGTTTTAAAGGTTTTTTAAGCTAATTTTGCAGTTACATACAAAACATACACTTTACCTTTGAAAGAGAGTAAGAATAAGAGTTTTACTTCGAGAAATTTAGATGATAAAGATTGTTAAAGCTTTTTGCATCAAGTTTTGCAGTTATATAAAAGATGAGTTTTATTTTTTGAAAAGAGTAAGAATAACAGTTTTGATTCGAAAGCTTCAGACGATAAAGGGGTTTAAAGGTTTTTTAAGCTAATTTTGCAGTTACATACAAAACATACACTTTACCTTTGAAAGAGAGTAAGAATAAGAGTTTTACTTCGAAAAATTTAGATGATAAACATTTTTATAGATTTTTGCAGTTATATAAAAGATGAATTTCATTTTTTGAAAAAGAGTAATACTAACAGTTTTGATTCGAAAGCTTCAGACGATAAAGGGTTTTAAAGGTTTTTAAAGCTAATTTTGCAGTTACATACAAAACATACACTTTAGTAGTAATCAATGTTATACTTTGCTTGAAGCTATAGGAATCTCCATGTTATTTGCTTGAAGCTATAGGAATCTCCATGTTATTTGCCAAGACAATGGATTTGCTTACCTTAAGTTCCTTGGTGTCTTTCCAGAGCATGTACTTATGGATTTGGGTGGATTATGTTCCCTCCCATGCTATTCTAGGAGCTTATGTTCCTTCCTATGCTATTACAAGAGCTTATGTTCCCTCCCATGCTATTCTAAGGGCTTATGTTCCCTCCCATGCTATTCTATGTTCCCTCCCATGTTATTCTAAGGGTTTATGTTCCCTTCCATGCTATTCTATAGCGCTATGTTCCTTCCATTGTTATTCTATGGGACCTCTACACGTGATTAAACACGTCATGAAACTACGTTATATTTGCTCATGCCCCGTTGGTACCATTCCAAACGAGCGGGGATTCCCCTCCTGTTCCTAAACATTGCAAAAAAGATAGCAGTATGAACGGGGATTCCCCCACACAAATTTGTTTCAACTCCAAGTTTTTCAGCCAGACTGGTTTTTTCGATCTGAAAACAAAAGCTTGGTGATTAAGATGGGCTTTGTCTAATTCTAGCCGGAAACTCAGAATTGATAGGGGGCAAGATAAAAAAAAGGGGTAATTAGTGATTGGATAATGTTTTAACGTGAAATCTCTGGATAAAATATTTTTGGAGAAATTATTTTTTAATTATTCTAAAGATAATGACTTAGGCCTCAACAGCAAATCATTTTAATACTTTTGCACAGGGGGATTTCCACTGGGTATGTTAAGATTCAAGCTAATTCTTGTAGGCTACCTTTTAAAATAGCTTTACGGGGGGGGGGGAGATACACACTACACTGCTCATAAATTTGACATCGTGTCTGAGATTTTTCTGAAAGACATTAGACTACTGTAATTATTTAAAAGGTATAGTTTATTTATTCTAAAGATAATGACTTAGGCCTCAACGGCAAATCCTTTTAATACTTTTCCACTGGGGGATTTCCACTAGGTATGTTAAGATTCAAGCTAATTCTTGTAGGCTACCTTTTAAAATAGCTTTACGGGGTTTGAGGATGTCGTCTTATTCTGTGTTTTTTTTTTTTTTTTTTTTTTTTTTTTTTTTTTTTTTTACTTGGTGGTCGTTCAAAAAGCGAGGATTTTTGTTAAATAAGTAATTCTTGTACCTTTTAAAATAGCTTTACGGGGTTTGACAGACTCTGAAAAAAACTTCAACTGTGGCCCGCCCCCCCCCCCCGCGATCAGAAATTAAATTATAAAAAAGTTTCTTCAACTGAAAGTAAGGACCATATGTGTTTATAATTACAGAAAAGGGTCCTTTTTTGGAACCAAAATTTCAAACGTGTCGTATCTGAAAACAAAAGCTTAGTGATTAAGACGGGTTTTGTGTAATTCTAGCCGGAAACTCAGAATTGATAGGGGGCAAAATAAAAAAAGGGGTAATTAGTGATTGGATAATTTTTTAACGTGAAATCTCTGAATAAAATATTTTTGGAGAAATTATTTAAAAGGTATAGTTTATTTATTCTAAAGATAATGACTTAGGCCTCAACAGCAAATCATTTTAATACTTTTCCACAGGGGAATTTCCACTAGGTATGTTAAGATTCAAGCTAATTCTTGTAGGCTACCTTTTAAAATAGCTTTACGGGGGGGAGGGAGATACACACTACACTCTGCTCATAAATTTGACATCGTGTCTGAGCTTTTTTTGAAAGACTTTAGACTACTGTAACTATTTAAAAGGTATTGTTTATTTATTCTAAAGATAATGACTTAGGCCTCAACGGCAAATCATTTTAATACTTTTCCACAGGGGGATTTCCACTAGGTATGTTAAGATTCAAGCTAATTCTTGTAGGCTACCTTTTAAAATAGCTTTACGGGGTTTGAGACGTGTCGTATCTGAAAACAAAAGCTTGGTGATTAAGACGGGCTTTGTCTAATTCTAGCCGGAAACTCAGAATTGATAGGGGGCAAGATCAAAAAAGGGGTAATTAGTGATTGGATAATTTTTCAACGTGAAATCTCTGAATAAAATATTTTTGCAGAAATTATTTAAAAGGTATAGTTTATTTATTCTAAAGATAATGACTTAGGCCTCAACAGCAAATCATTTTAATACTTTTGCACAGGGGGATTTCCACTAGGTATGTTAAGATTCAAGCTAATTCTTGTAGGCTACCTTTTAAAATAGCTTTACGGGGGGAGGGAGGGAGATACACACAACACTCTGCTCATAAATTTGACATCGTAGCTGAGCTTTTTCTGAAAGACTTTAGACTACAGTAATTATCTAAAAGGTATTGTTTATTTATTCTAAAGATAATGACTTAGGCCTCAACGGCAAATCATTTTAATACTTTTCCACAGGGGGATTTCCACTAGGTATGTTAAGATTCAAGCTAATTCTTGTAGGCTACCTTTTAAAATAGCTTTACGGGGTTTGAGGGTGTCGTCTTATTCTGTGTGTTTTTTTTTTTTTTGTTTACTTGGTGGTTATTCAAAAAGCGAGGATTTTTTTTAAATAATTAATTCTTTTACCTTTTAAAATAGCTTTACGGGTTTTTAGAGACTCTTAAAACAACTTCAACCGAGCCCGCCCCCCCCCCCCCCGCGATCAGAAATTAAATTATAAAAAAGTTTCTTCAACTGCAAGTAAGGACCATATGTGTTTATAAATACAGAAAAGGGTCCTTTTTTGGAACCAAAATTTCAAACGTGTCGTATCTGAAAACAAAAACTTGGTGATTAAGACGGACTTTGTCTAATTCTAGCCGGAAGCTCAGAATTGATAGGGGGCAAGATAAAAAAAGGGGTAATTAGTGATTCGATAATTTTTTAACGTGAAATCTCTGAATAAAATATTTTTGGAGAAATTATTTAAAAGGTATAGTTTATTTATTATAAAGATAATGACTTAGGCCTCAACAGCAAATCATTTTAATACTTTTCCACAGGGGGATTTCCACTAGTTATGTTAAGATTCAAGCTAATTCTTGTAGGCTACCTTTTAAAATAGCTTTACGGGGGGGGGGGGAGATACACACTACACTCTGCTCATAAATTTGACATCGTGTCTGAGCTTTTTCTAAAAGACTTTAGACTACTGTAATTATTTAAAAGGTATTGTTTATTTATTCTAAAGATAATGACTTAGGCCTCAACGGCAAATCATTTTAATACTTTTCCACAGGGGGATTTCCACTAGGTATGTTTAGATTCAAGCTAATTCTTGTAGGCTACCTTTTAAAATAGCTTTACAGGGTTTGAGGGTGTCGTCTTATTCTGTGTGTTTTGTTTTTTTTTTGTTTACTTGGTGGTAATTCAAAAAGCGAGGATTTTTGTTAAATAAGTAATTCTTGTACCTTTTAAAATAGCTTTACGGGGTTTGAGTGACTCTTAAAAACACTTCAACCGTGGCCCGCCCCCCCCCCGCGATCAGAAATTAAATTATAAAAAAGTTTCTTCAACTGAAAGTAAGGACCATATGTGTTTATAATTACAGAAAAGGGTCCTTTTTTCGAACCAAAATTTCAAACGTGTCGTATCTGAAAACAAAAGCTTGGTGATTAAGACGGGCTTTGTCTAATTCTAGCCGGAAACTCAGAATTGATAGGGGGCAAGATCAAAAAAGGGGTAATTAGTGATTCGATAATTTTTTAACGTGAAATCTCTGAATAAAATATTTTTGGAGAAATTATTTAAAAGGTATAGTTTATTTATTCTAAAGATAATGACTTAGGCCTCAACAGCAAATCATTTTAATACTTTTCCACAGGGGGATTTCCACTAGGTATGTTAAGATTCAAGCTAATTCTTGTAGGCTACCTTTTAAAATAGCTTTACGGGGGGGAGGGAGATACACACTACACTCTGCTCATAAATTTGACATCGTGTCTGAGCTTTTTCTAAAAGACTTTAGACTACTGTAATTATTTAAAAGGTATTGTTTATTTATTCTAAAGATAATGACAAAGGCCTCAACAGCAAATCATTTTAATACTTTTCCACAGGGGGATTTACACTAGGTATGTTAAGATTCAAGCTAATTCTTGTAGGCTACCTTTTAAAATAGCTTTACGGGGTTTGAGAGTGTCGTCTTATTCTGTGTGTTTTTTTTTGTTTACTTGGTGGTAATTCAAAAAGCGAGGAATTTTGTTAAATAAGTATGTCCATTAAAACATCAGAGATGTAAGAAAAGGAATTTGCGTACATCTATTGTCAGACACACTATTTCCGTAAAATCTGAGCTATTAAGGGTTTTTGACCGTAAACTCTAGTTTTTTGTAAGAAAATTATGGAAAATACAATTCTCTGGTTCAAATGTGAAACTAAAGTCTATTTTTGGATCGAAAAATAAAACTATTTCCTTAAAATCTGAGCTAATAAGGGTTTTTTGACCGTAAACTCTAGTTTTTTGTAAGAAAATTATGGAAAATACATTTCTCTAGTTCAAATGTGAAACTTAAGTCCAGTTTGAGATACTCATAATGATGAGGACTGATGGTTCTAATTCAATAATTTTTTTTTTCATAAAACAAACTATTTTTTTTAAACTTCGAAATTATTAAACTTTATTTATTTTTTATCTTTTTCTTTTGTACATATCTTAAAATGACAAAATATCTTTCTTGAATTCACCTCTTGGATACACAATACAGAAATTATATAAAAAAAAATGTAATTTCCAGACTTCATTTGCATGCAAGAGATACCGAGAGTTCTATGACTACTCCCCGCAATGAATTCTAAGGGTTTTATGACTCCTCCCCAAAATGAATTCAGATGCTTTTAGGAGTCATCCCCCTTAGCCATAACTCCATTCGACCTTGAGCGAAGGTATAAAAGTTTGATGATGTATTTCTCTTCTTAGCAACTACATTAATACCTTCCAAGATGATAGGACTCTATGACACAGAATTTATCGGTTTGAAAAAATCATCTTGTGGTGTTATATTTGAATGTGCATTTTTATTATTGTCAATGGAACTTGAAGAAATTGACTGTTATCATTGGATAGCGAACTACAACATGTATGAGTATGATAAAAGCTTGTGG
Organism: Artemia sp. Qi Xiang Cuo; assembly: GCF_049724085.1. Taxonomy (NCBI): domain Eukaryota; kingdom Metazoa; phylum Arthropoda; class Branchiopoda; order Anostraca; family Artemiidae; genus Artemia; species Artemia sp. Qi Xiang Cuo. The sequence continues at coordinate 36,453,799 of NC_142803.1, read as the reverse complement.
GGTACTACATTACATCGTATAAACAGACTGGGATTCTACGATAGAGTGATTACACCACTTAATAATAGTGGCGAGGAACTGAGAAATGTCCAGGAGGAAGTCAGTGAAATTTGCAACTTTTTCGGTGTTGAAGCACTCTATGTAAAGGGTACTTTACCTACAGATAAAGTTTTAATTCAAAAGTGTGACCCTAGGATTCCACTTTTCAATCTAGAAGAATTTAAGTGTCCTATATTTAAAGGGGTTTATCATCGGCCTGAAGATGAGTTCAGGTTCTTCACGCACTGGATACCTAAGGTCATACCTGATCGTCATAAATGCATTAGACATGGTAAAAACTATTCCATATCATGGGACCATCGTTTCTGGATGTTTAAGAGTGAACGTGTCTATGACTATGTGTCATAATATAATTTTTTATTAATATTCTTCATAGCATTATTTCATTAAAAATATATTATGCATTACATTTTTATGTTTTCATTATTTATAGAGTAAGCTAGCATATCAACAGTTTAGAATGTATATTAAAACATCGGAGATTTGAGAAAAGGAATTTGCATACATCTATTGTCAGACACATGAGGTAACATTGACAAAATCTAGGTATCAGAATGAATAAATTCTTTATCAACATCCGTTGTTTGATATGTCATTATGTCATTATGAAAAAATTGTAAGTAGGTAAGTAAGTAAGTAACAAACTGTTTCTTGAATTCACCTCTTGGATACACAAAGAAGACATTTCATTCAAGAAAATATGAAAATATTTGTAAGTAAGTAACACACTCTTTCTTGAAGTCACCCCTTGGATACACAATACAGACACTTTATTCAAGAAATTATGAAAAAATCGCAAGTAAGTAACAAACTCTTTCTTGAATTCCCCATTTGGATGCACAATACAGAAATTTAATTCAAGAAATTATGAAAAAAAAAATGTAAGTAAGTAAGTAACAAACTCTATGCTTTTTGGCATATTTTCATTATTTTTAGAGTAAGCTAGCATATCAACAGCTTAGAATGTATATTAAAACATCGGAGATTTGAGAAAAGGAATTTGCATACATCTATTGTCAGACACATGAGGTAACATTTACAAAATCTAGGTATCAGAATCAATAAATTCTTTATCAACATCCGTTGTTGGATATGTCATTATGTCATTATGAAAATATTTGTAAGAAGGTAAGTGAGTAAGTAACAAACTCTTTCTTGAATTCACCTCTTGGATACACAAAGAAGACATTTCATTCAAGAAAATATGAAAAAATTTGTAAGTAAGTAACACACTCTTTCTTGAAGTCACCCCTTGGATACACAATACAGATACTTTATTCAAGAAATTATGAAAAAATCGCAAGTAAGTAACAAACTCTTTCTTGAATTCCCCATTTGAATGCACAATACAGAAATTTAATTCAAGAAATTGTGAAAAAAAATGTAAGTAAGTAAGTAACAAACTCTATGCTTTTTTCTGCATCAATTGTCGGATATGTTGAATAAAATATGCAAAATCGACATAGCTTTATTTCATTTTTTAAGGTTAATTTAGACGAGGTTACGTGCGCGCACGTAAACACATATGGTCCTGACTTTCAGTTGAAGAAAATTTTTTATAATTTAATTTCTGATCGCGGGAGGGGCGGGCCACGGTGGAAGTGGTGGTCAGAGTCTCTAAAAGCCCGTAAAGCTATTTTAAAAGGTACAAGAATTACTTATTTAACAAAAATCCTCGCTTTTTGAATAATCACAAAGTAAACAAAAAAAAACACACACACACAGAATAAGACGACACCCTCAAACCCCGTAAAGCTATTTTAAAAGGTAGCCTACAAGAATTAGCTTGAATCTTAACATACCTAGTGGAAATCCCCCTGTGGAAAAGTATTAAAATGATTTGCCGTTGAGGCTTAAGTCATTATCTTTAGAATAAATAAATAATACCTTTTAAATAACTACAGTGGTCTAAAGTGTTTTAAAAAAATCTCGGACACGATGTCAAATTTATGAGCAGTTTAGTGGGTATCTCCCTCCCCCCCGTACAGCTCGTGTAATAAGTGGCCGACAAGAAGTGGCTTTTATATAACATACCGAGTGAAAATCCCCCTGTGGACAAGTATTAATATGATTTGCTTTAGAGGCATATGTCATTATCTTTATAATAAATAAACTATACCTTTTAAATAATTTCTCCAAAAATATTTTATTCAGAGATTTCACGTTAAAAAATTATCCAATCACTAATTACCCCCTTTTTTGATCTTGCCCTCTATCAATTCTGAGTTTCCGGATAGAATTAGACAAAGCCCGTCTTAATCACCAAGCTTTTGTTTTCAGATACGACACGTTTGAAATTTTGGTTCCAAAAAAGGACCCTTTTCTGTAATTATAAACACATATGGTCCTTACTTTCAGTTGAAGAAACTTTTTTTTTATAATTTAATTTCTGCTCGCGGGGGGGCGGGCCACGGTTGAAGTTGTTTTCAGAGTCTCTCAAAGCCCGTAAAGCTATTTTAAAAGGTACAATAATTACTTATTTATCAAAAATCCTCGCTTTTTGAATGACCACCAAGTAAACAAAAAAAAAACACACAGAATAAGACGACACCCTCAAACCCCGTAAAGCTATTTTAAAAGGTAGCCTACAAGAATTAGCTTGAATCTTAACATACCTAGTGGAAATCCCCCTGTGGAAAAGTATTAAAATGATTTGCCGTTGAGGCCTAAGTCATTATCTTTAGAATAAATAAACAATACCTTTTAAATAATTACTGTAGTATAAAGTCTTTCAGAAAAAGCTCAGACACGATGTCAAATTTATGAGCAGAGTGTAGTGTGTATCTCCCCCCCCCCGTAAAGCTATTTTAAAAGGTAGCCTACAAGAATTAGCTTTAATCTTAACATACCTAGTGGAAATCCACCTGTGGAAAAGTATTAAAATGATTTGCTGTTGAGGCCTAAGTCATTATCTTTAGAATAAATAAACTATACATTTTAAATAATTTCTCCAAAAATATTATTCAGAGATTTCACGTTAAAAAATTATCCAATCACTAATTACCCCTTTTTTGATCTTGCCCCCTATCAAGTTTCCGGCTATAATTAGACAAAGCCCGTCTTAATCACCAAGCTTTTGTTTTCAGATACGACACGTCTCAAACCCCGTAAAGCTATTTTAAAAGGTAGCCTACAAGAATTAGCTTGAATCTTAACATACCTAGTGGAAATACCCCTGTGGAAAAGTATTAAAATGATTTGCCGTTGAGGCCTAAGTCATTATCTTTAGAATAAATAAACAATACCTTTTAAATAATTACAATAGTCTAAAGTCTTTCAGAAAAAGCTCAGACACGATGTCAAATTTATGAGCAGAGTGTAGTGTGTATCTCCCTCCCCCCCTCCCGTAAAGCTATTTTAAAAGGTAGCCTACAGGAATTAGCTTGAATCTTAACATACCTAGTGGAAATTCCCCTGTGGAAAAGTATTAAAATGATTTGCTGTTGAGGCCTAAGTCATTATCTTTAGAATAAATAAACTATACCTTTTAAATAATTTCTCTAAAAATATTTTATTCAGAGATTTCACGTCAAAAAATTATCCAATCACTAATTACCCCTTTTTTGATCTTGCCCTCTATCAATTCTGAGTTTCCGGATAGAATTAGACAAAGCCCGTCTTAATCACCAAGCTTTTGTTTTCAGATACGACACGTTTGAAATTTTGGTTCCAAAAAAGGACCCTTTTCTGTAATTATAAACACATATGGTCCTTACTTTCAGTTGAAGAAACTTTTTTATAATTTAATTTCTGATCGCGGGGGAGCGGGCCACAGTTGAAGTTGTTTTCAGAGTATCTCAAACCCCGTAAAGTTATATTAAAAGGTACAAGAATTACTTATTTAACAAAAATCCTCGCTTTTTGAATGACCACCAAGTAAACAAAAAAAAAACACACAGAATAAGAAGACACCCTCAAACCCCGTAAAGCTATTTTAAAAGGTAGCCTACAAGAATTAGCTTGAATCTTAACATACCTAGTGGAAATCCCCCTGTGGAAAAGTATTAAAATGATTTGCCGTTGAGGCCTAAGTCATTATCTTTAGAATAAACAAACAATACCTTTTAAATAATTACAGTAGTCTAAAGTCTTTCAGAAAAAGCTCAGACACGATGTCAAATTTATGAGCAGAGTGTAGTGTGTATCTCCCCCCCCCGTAAAGCTATTTTAAAAGGTAGCCTACAAGAATTAGCTTAGATCTTAACATACCTAGTGGAAATCCCCCTGTGGAAAAGTATTAAAATGATTTGCTGTTGAGGCCTAAGTCATTATCTTTAGAATAAATAAACTATACCTTTTAAATAATTTCTCCAAAAATATTTTATTCAGAGATTTCACGTTAAAAATTATCCAATCACTAAATACCCCTTTTTTGATCTTGCCCCCTATCAATTCTGAGTTTTCGGCTAGAATTAGACAAAACCCGTCTTAATCACCAAGCTTTTGTTTTCAGATACGACACGTTTGAAATTTTGGTTCCAAAAAAGGACCCTTTTCTGTAATTATAAACACATATGGTCCTTACTTTCAGTTGAAGAAACTTTTTTATAATTTAATTTCTGATCGCGGGGGGGGGGGGCGGGCCACGGTTGAAGTTGTTTTCAGAGTCTCTCAAATCCCGTAGAGCTATTTTAAAAGGTACAAGAATTACTTATTTAACAAAAATCCTCTCTTTTTGAATGACCAAGTAAAAAAAAAAAAAAAAAAAAAAAAAAACACAGAATAAGACGACATCCTCAAACCCCGTAAAGCTATTTTAAAAGGTAGCCTACAAGAATTAGCTTGAATCTTAACATACCTAGTGGAAATCCCCCTGTGGAAAAGTATTCAAATGATTTGCCGTTGAGGCCCAAGTCATTATCTTTAGAATAAATAAACTATACCTTTTAAATAATTACAGTAGTATAAAGTCTTTCAGAAAAAACGGAGACACGAATTCAAATTTATGAGGAGAGTATATCGTGTTTCTCCCTCCCCCCGTAAAGTTATTGTAAATGGTAGCCTACCAGACTTAGCTTGATTCTTTATATGCCCAGTGGAAATCCTCCTGTGCACAAGTATTAAAATGATTTGGGGTTGAGGCCTAAGTCATTATCTTTAGAATAAATAAACTATACCTTTTAAATAATTTCTCCAAAAATATTTTATTCAGAGATTTCACGTTAAAACATTATCCAATCACTAGTTACCCCTTTTTTGATCTTGCCCCCTATCAATTCTGAGTTTCCGGCTAGAATTCGACAAAGCCCGTCTTAATCACCAAGCTTTTGTTTTCAGATCGAAAAAACCAGTCTGGTTGAAAAACTTGGAGTTGAAACAAACTTGTGTGGGGAATCCCCGTTCATACTGCTATCTTTTTTGCAATGTTTAGGCACAGGAGGGGAATCCCCGCTCATTTGGAATGGTACAGCAAATAGAACATAGTTTTATGACGTGTTTAATCACGTGTAGAGGTCCAATACAATAACAATGGAAGGGAACATAAACCCTTAGAATAACATGGGAGGGAACATAGAATAGCATGGAAGGGAACATAAGCCCTTTAAATAGCATGGGAGGGAACATAAGCCCTTGTAATAGCATAGGAAGGAACATAAGCTCCTAGAATAGCATGGGAGGGAACATAATCCACCCAAATCCATAAGTACATGCTCTGGAAAGACACCAAGGAACATAAGGCAAGCAAATCCATTGTCTCGGCAAATAACTTGGAGATTCCTATAGCTTCAAGCAAATAACATGGAGATTCCTATAGCTTCAAGCAAAGTATAGCATTGATTACTTCTCACTTTACCTTTGAAAGAGAGTAAGAATAAGAGTTTTACTTCGAAAAATTTAGATGATAAAGATTTTTAAAGATTTTTGCATCAAATTTTGCAGTTAAATAAAGAATGATTTTTATTTTTTGAAAGAGTAATAATAACAGTTTTGATTTGAAAGCTTCACACGATAAAGGATTTTAAAGGTTTTTTAAGCTAATTTTGCAGTTACATACAAAACATACACTTTACCATTGAAAGAGAGTAAGAATAAGAGTTTTAATTCGAAAAATTTAGATGATAGAGATTTTTAAAGATTTTTGCATCAAATTTTGCAGTTACATACAAAACATACACTTTACCCTTTGAAAGAGAGTAAGAATAAGCGTTTTGCTTTGAAAAATTTAGATGATAAAGATTTTTAAAGATTGTTGCATCAAATGTTGCAGTTATATAAAAGATGAATTTTATTTTTTGAAAAAGAGTAATAATAACAGTTTTGATTCGAAAGCTTCAGACGATAAAGGATTTTAAAGGTTTTTTAAGCTAATTTTGCAGTTACATACAAACATACACTTTACCTTTGACAGAGAGTAAGAATAAGAGTTTTACTTCGAAAAATTTAGATGATAAAGATTTTTAAAAATTTTTGTATCAAATTTTGCAGTTATATAAGAGATTAATTTTATTTTTTGAAAAAGAGTAATAATAACAGTTTTAATTCGAAAATTTCAGATGATAAAGGTTTTTGAAGGTTTTAGCATAAAATTCTGCAGTTACATACAAAACATACACTTTAACATTTGAAAGAGGGTAAGAATAAGTGTTTTGCTTTGAAAAATTTAGATGATAAAGATTTTTAAAGATTTTTGCATCAAATTTTGCAGTTATATAAAAGATGAATTTTATTTTTTGAAAAGAGTAAGAATAACAGTTTTGATTCGAGAGCTTCAGACGATAAAAGGTTTTAAAGGTTTTTTAAAATAATTTTGCAGTTACATACAAAACATACACTTTACCTTTGACAGAGAGTAAGAATAAGAGTTTTACTTCGAAAAATTTAGATGATAAAGATTTTTAAAGATTTTTGCATCAAATTTTGTAATTATATAAAAGATGAATTTATTTTTTGAAAACGAGTAATAATAATTCTTTTTTGAAAAAAGAGTAATAATAACAGTTTTGATTCGAAAACTTCAGATGATAAGGGTTTTTAAAGGTTTTACCATCAAATTTTGCAGTTACATACAAAACATACCCTTTACCCTTTGAAAGAGAGTAAGAATAAGCGTTTTGCTTTGAAAAATTTAGATGATAAAGATTTTTAAAGATTTTGCATCAAATTTTGCAGTTATATAAAAGATTAATTTTATCTTATAATTCTTATTTTCTTTTATATAACTCTTTTTTTTTGAAAAAGAGTAATAATAACAGTTTTGATTCGAAAGCTTCAGACGATAAAGGGTTTTAAAAGTTTTTGAAGCTAATTTTGCAGTTACATACAATTAGATGATAAAGGTTATATAAAAGATGAATTTTATTTTTTGAAAAAGAGTAATAATAACAGTTTTGATTCGAAACCATCAGATGATAAAGGTTTTAAAGGTTTTAGCATGAAATTTTGCAGTTACATACAAAACATACACTTTAACCTATGAAAGAGAGTAAGAATAAGTTTTACTTCGAAAAATTTAGATGATAAAGATTGTTAAAGATTTTTGCATCAAATTTTGCAGTTATATAAAAGATGACTTTTATTTTTTGAAAAGAGTAAGAATAGCAGTTTTGATTCGAAAGCTTCAGACGATAAAGGGTTTTTAAAGGTTTTTTAAGCTAATTTTGCAGTTACATACAAAACATACACTTTACCTTTGACAGAGAGTAAGAATAAGAGTTTTACTTCGAAAAAATTAGATGATAAAGATTTTTAAAGATTTTTGCATCAAATTTTGCAGTTATATAAAAGATGAATTTTATTTTTTGAAAAAGAGTAATAATAACAGTTTTGATTCAAAAGCTTCAGAACATAAAGAGTTTTGAAGGTTTTTTAAGCTAATTTTGCAGTTACATACAAAACATGCACTTTACCTTTGAAAGAGAGTAAGAATAAGAGTTTTACTTCGAAAAATTTAGATGATAAAGATTTTTAAAGATTTTTGCATCAAATTTTGCAGTTATATAAAAGATGAATTTTATTTTTTGAAAAAGAATAATAATAACAGTTTTGATTCGAAAGCTTCAGACGATAAAGGCTTTTAAAGGTTTTTTAAGCTAATTTTGCAGTTACATACAAAACATACACTTTAACTTTGAAAGAGAGTAAGAATAAGGGTTTTACTTCAACAAATTTAGATGATAAATATTTTTAAAGATTTTTGCATCAAATTTTGCAGTTATATAAAAGATGAATTTTATTTTTTGAAAAAGAGTAATAATAACAGTTTTGATTCGGAAGCTTCAGACGATAAAGGGTTTTAAAGGTTTTTTGAAAAAGAGTAACAATAAAAGTTTTGCTTCTAAAAATTTAGATGATAAAGGTTTTTAAAGGTTTTTGCATCAAATTTTGCAGTTATATAAAATATTAATTTTCTCTTATAACTATTATTTTCTTTTATATAACTCTTTTTTTTTTAAGAGTAATAATAACAGTTTTGATTCGAAAGCTTCAGACAATAAAGGGTTTTAAAAGTTTTTTAAGCTAATTTTGCAGTTACATACAAAACTTACACTTTACCCTATGAAAGAGAGTAAGAATAAGGGTTTTACTTCAAAAAATTTAGATGATAAAGATTGTTAAAGATTTTTGCATCAAATTTTGCAGTTATATAAAAGATGAATTTTATTTTTTGAAAAGAGTAAGAATAGCAGTTTTGATTCGAAAGCATCAGACGATAAAGGGTTTTAAAGGTTTTTAAAGCTAATTTTGCAGTTACATACAAAACATACACTTTACCTTTGACAGAGAGTAAGAATAAGAGTTTTACTTCGAAAAATTTTGATGATAATGATTTTAAAGATTTTTGCATCAAATTTTGCAGTTATATAAAAGATGAATTTTATTTTTTGAAAAAGAGTAATAATAACAGTTTTGATTCGAAAGCTTCACACGATAAAGGGTTTTAAAGCCTTTTTAAGCTAATTTTGCAGTTACATACAAAACATACACTTTACCATTGAAAGAGAGTAAGAATAAGAGTTTTAATTCGAAAAATTTAGATGATAAAGATTTTAATAGATTTTTGCATCAAATTTTGCAGTTATATAAAAGATGAATTTTATTTTTTGAAAAAGAGTAATAATAACAGTTTTGATTCGAAAGCTTCAGACGATAAAGGGTTTTAAAAGTTTTTTAAGCTAATTTTGCAGTTACATACAATTAGATGATAAAGGTTATATAAAAGATGAATTTTATTTTTTGAAAAAGAGTAATAATAACAGTTTTGATTCGAAACCTTCAGATGATAAAGGTTTTAAAGGTTTTAGCATCAAATTTTGCAGTTACATACAAAACATACACTTTACCCTATGAAAGAGAGTAAGAATAAGTTTTACTTCGAAAAATTTAGATGATAAAGATTTTTAAAGATTTTTGCATCAAATTTTGCAGTTATATAAAAGATGAATTTTATTTTTTGAAAAAGAGTAATAATAACAGTTTTAATTCAAAAGCTTCAGAACATAAAGAGTTTTGAAGGTTTTTTAAGCTAATTTTGCAGTTACATACAAAACATGCACTTTACCTTTGAAAGAGAGTAAGAATAAGAGTTTAACTTCGAAAAATTTAGATGATAAAGATTTTTAAAGATTTTTGCATCAAATTTTGCAGTTATATAAAAGATGAATTTTATTTTTTGAAAATGAGTAATAATAACAGTTTTAATTCAAAAGCTTCAGAACATAAAGAGTTTTGAAGGTTTTTTAAGCTAATTTTGCAGTTACATACAAAACATGCACTTTACCTTTGAAAGAGAGTAAGAATAAGAGTTTTACTTCGAAAAATTTAGATGATAATGATTTTTAAAGATTTTTGCATCAAATTTTGCAGTTACATAAAATATGAATCTAATTTTTTGAAAAAAAGTAATAATAAAAGTTTTTATTCGAAAGATTCACAAGATAAAGGCATTTAAAGCTTTTTTAATATAATTATTCAGTTACATACAAAACATACACTTTAACATTGAAATAGAGTAAGAATAATGGTTTTACTTCGAAAAATTTATATTATAAATATTTTTAAAGAGTTTTGTATAAAATTTTTAAGTTATATAAAATATTAATATTATTTTTTGAAAAAGATTAATAATACAAGTTTTTATTCGAAAGCTTAAGAAGATAAAGATTTTTAAAGGTTTTTTAAGATATTTATGCAGTTGCATACAAAACATGCACTTTACCTTTGAAAGAGAGAAAGAATAATAGTTTTCATTTTAAAAATTTAGATGATAAAGATTTTTTAAGATTTTTGTAACAAATTTTTAAGTTATATAAGAAATTAATTTTTTTTATTGAAAAAGAGCAATAAGGATATTTTTTATTCGAAAATTTCAGATGATAAAGGTTTTTGAAGGTTTTAGCCTAAAATTTTGTAGTTACATACAAAACATGCACTTTACCATTTAAAAGAGGGTAAGAATAAGTGTTTTGCTTTGAAAAATTTATATGATAATGATTTTTAAAGATTTTTGCATCAAATTTTGCAGTTATATAAAAGACGAATTTTAGTTTTTGAAAAAGAGTAATAATAACAGTTTTGATTCGAAAGCTTCAGACGATAAAGGGTTTTAAAGGTTTTTTAAGCTAATTTTGCAGTTACATACAAAACATACACTTTACCTTTGAAAGAGAGTAAGAATAAGAGATTTACTTCGAAAAATTTAGATGATAAAGATTTTTAAAGATTTTTGCATCAAATTTTGCAGTTATATAAAAGATGAATTTTATTTTTTGAAAGAGTAATAATAATTCTTTTTTGAAAAAGAGTAATAATAACAGTTTTGATTCGAAAACTTCAGATGATAAATGTTTTAAAGGTTTTTAAGCATCAAATTTTGCACATTACATACAAAACTTATACTTTACCCTATGAAAGAGAGTAAGAATAAGAATTTTACTTCGAAAAATTTAGATGATAATGATTTTTAAAGATTTTTGCATCAAATTTTGTAGTTATATAAAAGATGAATTTAATTTTTTGAAAAAAAGTAATAATAACAGTTTTGATTCGAAAGCTTCACACGATAAAGGGTTTTAAATATTTTTTAAGCTAAGTATGCAGTTGCATACAAAACATACACTTTACCTTTGACAGAGAGTAAGAATAATAGTTTAATTTCGACAAAATTTTATGATAAAGATTTTTAAAGATTTTTGTATCAAATTTTGTAGTTATATAAAAGATGAATTTTATTTTTTGAAAAAGAGTAATAATAACAGTTTTGATTCGAAAGCTTCACACGATAAAGAGTTTTAAAAGTTTTTTAAGCTAAGTTTGCAGTTACATACAAAACTTACACTTTACCATTTAAAAGAGAGTAAGAATAAGAGTTTTACTTCGAAAAATTTAGATGATAAAGATTTTTAAAGATTTTTGCATCAAATTTTGCAATTATATAAAAGATGAATTTTATTTTTTGAAAAAGAGTAATAATGATAGTTTTGATTCGAAAGCTTCAGACGATAAAGGGTTTTAAAGATTTTTTAAGCTAATTTTGCAGTTACATACAAAACATACACTTTACCTTTGAAAGAGAGTAAGAATAAGAGTTTTACTTCGAAAGAATTTAGATGATAAAGATTTTTGTATCAAATTTTGCAGTTATATAAAAGATGATTTTTTTTTGAAAAAGAGTAATAATAACAGTTTTGATTCAAAAGCTTCAGACGATAAACGGTTTTAAAGGTTTTTTAAGCTAATTTTGCAGTTTCATACAAAACATACACTGTACCTTTGAAAGAGAGTAAGAATAAGAGTTTTACTTCGAAAACTTTAGATGATAAAGATTTTTTAAAGATTTTTGCATCAAATTTTGCAGTTATATAAAAGATGAATTTTATTTTTTGAAAAAGAGTAATAATAACAGTTTTGATTCGAAAGCTTCAGACAATAAAGGGTTTTAAAGGTTTTTTAAGCTAATTTTGCAGTTACATACAAAACTTACACTTTACCCTATGAAAGAGAGTAAGAATAAGAGTTTTACTTCGAAAAATTTAGATGATAAAGATTGTTAAAGATTTTTGCATCAAATTTTGCAGTTATATAAAAGATGAATTTTATTTTTTGAAAAGAGTAAGAATATCAGTTTTGATTCGAAAGCATCATACGATAAAGGGTTTTAAAGGTTTTTTAATATAATTTTGCAGTTACAGACAAAACATACAATTTACCTTTGACAGAGAGTAAGAATAAGAGTTTTAATTAGAAAAATTTAGATGATAAAGATTTTTATAGATTTTTTCATCAAATTTTGTAGTTATATAAAAGATGAATTTTATTTTTTGAAAAAAAGTAATAATAACAGTTTTGATTCGAAAGCTTCAAATTTCTTAAAATTAGCTTAAAATTGATTCAAAAGCAGATTTTAAAGGTTTTTAAAGGTTTTAGCATCATATTTTGCAGTTACATACAAAACATACACTTTACCATTGAAAGAGAGTAAGAATAAGCGTTTTAATTTGAAAAATTTAGATGATAAAGATTTTAATAGATTTTTGCATCAAATTTTGCAGTTATATAAAAGATGAATTTTCTCTTTATTTCTTTGTAAATTTTTTAAAAGAGTAATAATAACAGTTTTGATTCGAAAGCTTCAGACGATAAAGTGTTTTAAAAGTTTTTTAAGCTAATTTTGCAGTTACATACAATTAGATGATAAAGGTTATATAAAAGATGAATTTTATTTTTTGAAAAAGAGTAATAATAACAGTTTTGATTCGAAACCTTCAGATGATAAAGGTTTTAAAGGTTTTAGCATCAAATTTTGCAGTTACATACAAAACATACACTTTACCCTTTGAAAGAGAGTAAGAATAAGCGTTTTGCTATGAAAAATTTAGATGATAAACATTTTTAAAGATTTTTGCATCAAATTTTCTAGTTATATAAAAGATAAATTTTATTTTTTGAAAAAAAGAGTAAAATTTTTTTTAAAAGGTTTTAAAAGGAATAAAAGGTTTTAAAAGTTTTTTAAACTAATTTTGCAGTTTCATACAAAACATACAGTTTACCCTTTAAAAAAGAGTAATAATAAGAGTTTTACTTCGAAAAATATAGATGATAAAGATTTTTAAAGATTTTTGCATCAAATTTTGCAATTATATAAAAGATGAACTGTATTTTTTGAAAAAGAGTAATAATAACAGTTTTGATTCGAAAGCTTCAGACGATAAAGGGTTTTAAAGGTTTTTTAAGCTAATTTTGCAGTTACATACAAAACATACACTTAAGAATAAGAGTTTTACTTCGAAAAATTTAGATGATAAAGATTTTTAAAGATTTTTGCATCAAATTTTGCAATTATATAAAAGATGAATTTTATTTTTTGAAAAAGAGTAATAATGATAGTTTTGATTCGAAAGCTTCAGACGATAAAGGGTTTTAAAGATTTTTTAAGCTAATTTTGCAGTTGCATACAAAACATACACTTTACCTTTGAAAGAGAGTAAGAATAAGAGTTTTACTTCGAAAGATTTAGATGATAAAGATTTTTGTATCAAATTTTGCAGTTATATAAGAGATTAATTTTATTTATTGAAAAAGAGTAATAATAACAGTTTTGATTCGAAAATTTCAGATGATAAAGGTTTTTGAAGGTTTTAGCATAAAATTTTGCAGTTACATACAAAACGTACACTTTACCCTTTGAAAGAGAGTAAGAATAAGTGTTTTGCTTCGAAAAATTTAGATTATAAAGATTTTTAAAGATTTTTGCATCAAATTTTGCAGTTAAATAAAAGATGAATTTAATTTTTGAAAAAGAGTAATAATAACAGTTTTGATTCGAAAACTTCAGACGATAAAGGGTTTTAAAGGTTTTTTAAGCTAATTTTACAGTTACATACAAAACATACACTTTACCTTTGACAGAGAGTAAGAATAATTTTACTTCGAAAAATTTAGATGATAAAGATTTTTAAAGATTTTTGCATCAAATTTTGTAGTTATATAAAAGATGAATTTTATTTTTTGAAAAAGAGTAATAATAATTCTTTTTTGAAAAAAGAGTAATAATAACAGTTTTGATTCGAAAACTTCAGATGATAAGGGTTTTTAAAGGTTTTAGCATCAAATTTTGCAGTTACATTCAAAACATACACTTTACCCTTTGAAAGAGAGTAAGAATAAGCGTTTGCTTCAAATTTTGCAGTTATATAAAAGATTAAGTTTTCTCTCATAACTCTTATTTTCTTTTATATAACTCTTTTTTGTCAAAAAATTAACTAATAACAGCTTTTGATCTCGAAAGCTTCCAGACAATAGAAAGGGTTTAAAGTTTTTTAGCTAAGTTTTGCAGTTACATACAACGAGCATCACTTTACCCTTTGAAGAGTAAGAATAAGGGTTTTTACTTGAAAAATTTAGATGATAAAGATTTTTAAAGATTTTTGCATCAAATTTTGTAGTTATATAAAAGATGAATTTAATTTTTTGAAAAAAAGTAATAATAACAGTTTTGATTCGAAAGCTTCAGACGATAAAGGGTTTTAAAGGCTTTTTAAGCTAATTTTTCAGTTACATACAAAACTTACACTTTATCATTGAAAGAGAGTAAGAATAAGAGTTTTAATTCTAAAAATTTAGATGATAAAGATTGTAAAAGATTTTTGCATCAAATTTTGCAGTTATATAAAAGATGAATTTTATTTTTTGAAAAAGAGTAATAATAATTCTTTTTTGAAAAAAGAGTAATAATAAAAGTTTTGATTCGAAAACTTCAGATGATAAAGGTTTTTAAAGGTTTTAGCATCATATTTTGCAGTTACATACAAAACATACCCTTTACCATTTGAAAGAGAGTAAGAATAAGCGTTTTCCTTTGAAAAATTTAGATGATAAAGATTTTTAAAGATTTTGCATCAAATTTGGCAGTTATATAAAAGATTAATTTTCTCTTATAACTCTTATTTTCTTTTATATAACTCTTTTTTTTGAAAAAGAGTAATAATAACAGTTTTGATTCGAAAGCTTCAGACGATAAAGGGTTTTAAAAGTTTTTGAAGCTAATTTTGCAGTTACATACAATTAGATGATAAAGGTTATATAAAAGATGAATTTTATTTTTTGAAAAAGAGTAATAATAACAGTTTTGATTCGAAAACATCAGATGATGAATGTTTTAAAGGTTTTAGCATGAAATTTTGCAGTTACATACAAAACTTATACTTTACCCTATGAAAGAGAGTAAGAATAAGAGTTTTACTTCGAAAAATTTAGATGATAAAGATTGTTAAAGCTTTTTGCATCAAGTTTTGCAGCTATATAAAAGATGAATTTTATTTTTTGAAATGAGTAAGAATAGAAGTTTTGATTCGAAAGCTTCAGACGATAAAGGGTTTTTAAAGGTTTTTTAAGCTAATTTTGCAGTTACATACAAAACATACACTTTACCTTTGACAGAGAGTAAGAATAAGAGTTTTACTTCGAAAAAATTAGATGATAAAGATTTTTAAAGATTTTTGCATCAAATTTTGCAGTTATATAAAAGATGAATTTTATTTTTTGAAAAAGAGTAATAATAACAGTTTTGATTCAAAAGCTTCAGAACATAAAGAGTTTTGAAGGTTTTTTAAGCTAATTTTGCAGTTACATACAAAACATGCACTTTACCTTTGACAGAGAGTAAGAATAAGAGTTTTACTTCGAAAAATTTAGATGATAAAGATTTTTAAAGATTTTTGCATCAAATTTTGCAGTTATATAAAAGATGAATTTTATTTTTTGAAAAAGAGTAATAATAACAGTTTTGATTCGAAAGCTTCAGACGATAAAGGCTTTTAAAGGTTTTTTAAGCTAAGTTTGCAGTTACATACAAAACATACACTTTAACTTTCAAAGAGAGTAAGAATAATGGTTTTACTTCGACAAATTTATATTATAAATATTTTTAAAGAGTTTTGTATAAAATTTTGCAGTTATATAAAAGATTAATTTTATTTTTTTTAAAATATTAATAATAACAGTTTTTATTCGGAAGCTTCAGAAGATAAAGAGTTTTAAAAGTTTGTTAAGCTCTTTTTGCAGTTACATACAAAACATACACTTTACCTTTGAAAGAGATAAAGAATAAGAGATTTCATTTTAAAAATTTAGATGATAAAGATTTTTTAAGATTTTTGCAACAAATTTTGAATTTATATAAAAAATTAATTTACTTTTATTGAAAAAGAGCAATAAGAACATTTTTGATTCGAAAATTTCAGATGATAAAGGTTTTTGAAGGTTTTAGCATCAAATTTTGCAGTTACATACAAAACATACACTTTACCATTTAAAAGAGGTTAAGAATAAGTGTTTTGCTTTGAAAAATTTAGATGATAAAGATTTTTAAAGATTTTTGCATCAAATTTTGCAGTTATATAAAAGATGAATTTTATTTTTTGAAAAGAGTAAGAATAACAGTTTTGATTCGAGAGCTTCAGACGATAAAGGGTTTTAAAGGTTTTTTGAAAAAGAGTAACAATAAAAGTTTTGCTTCGAAAAATTTAGATGATAAAGGGTTTTAAAGGTTTTTGCATCAAATTTTGCAGTTATATAAAAGATTAATTTTCTCTTATAACTCTTATTTTCTTTTATATAACTCTTTTTTTTTAAAGAGTAATAATAACAGTTTTGATTCGAAAGCTTCAGACAATAAAGGGTTTTAAAAGTTTTTTAAGCTAATTTTGCAGTTACATACAAAACTTACACTTTACCCTATGAAAGAGAGTAAGAATAAGAGTTTTACTTCGAAAAATTTAGATGATAAAGATTGTTAAAGATTTTTGCATCAAATTTTGCAGTTATATAAAAGATGAATTTTATTTTTTGAAAAGAGTAAGAATAGCAGTTTTGATTCGAAAGCATCAGACGATAAAGGGTTTTAAAGGTTTTTTAAGCTAATTTTGCAGTTACATACAAAGCATACACTTTACATTTGACAGAGAGTAAGAATAAGAGTTTTACTTAGAAAAATTTTGATGATAAAGATTTTATAGATTTTTGCATCAAATTTTGCAGTTATATAAAAGATGAATTTAATTTTTTGAAAAAAAGTAATAATAACAGTTTTGATTCGAAAGCTTCACACGATAAAGGGTTTTAAAGGCTTTTTAATCTAATTTTGCAGTTACATACAAAACATACACTTTACCATTGAAAGAGAGTAAGAATAAGAGTTTTAATTCGAAAAATTTAGATGATAAAGATTTTTGCATCAAATTTTGCAGTTATATAAAAGATGAATTTTATTTTTTGAAAAAGAGTAATAATAACAGTTTTGATTCGGAAGCTTCAGACGATAAAGGGTTTTAAAAGTTTTTTAAGCTAATTTTGCAGTTACATACAATTAGATGATAAAGTTTATATAAAAGATGAATTTTATTTTTTGAAAAAGAGTAATAATAACAGTTGTGATTCGAAACCATCAGATGATAAAGGTTTTAAAGGTTTTAGCATGAAATTTTTCAGTTACATACAAAACATACACTTTACCCTTTGACATAGAGTAATAATAAGAGTTTTAATTCGAAAAAATTAGATGATAAAGATTTTTAAATATTTTTGCATCAAATTTTTCAGTTATATAAAATATGAATTTTATTTTTTTAAAAAGAGTAATAATAACAGTTTTAATTATAAAGCTTAGGAACATAAAGAGTTTTGAAGGTTTTTTAAGCTAATTTTGAAGTTACATACAAAACATGCACTTTACATTTGAAAGAGAGTAAGAATAAGAGTTTAACTTCGAAAAATTTAGATGATAAAGATTTTTAAAAATTTTTGCATCAAATTTTGCAGTTATATAAAAGATGAATTTTATTTTTTGAAAAAGAGTAATAATAACAGTTTTAATTCAAAAGCTTCAGAACATAAAGAGTTTTGAAGGTTTTTTAAGCTAATTTTGCAGTTACATACAAAACATGCACTTTACCTTTGAAAGAGAGTAAGAATAAGAGTTTTACTTCGAAAAAATTAGATGATAAAGATTTTTAAAGATTTTTGCATCAAATTTTGTAGTTACATAAAAGATGAATTTTATTTTTTGAAAAAGAGTAATACTAACAGTTTTGATTCGGAAGCTTCACACGATAAAGAGTTTTAAAGGTTTTTTAAGCTAAGTTTGCAGTTACATACAAAACATGCACTTTACATTTGACAGAGAGTAAGAATAAGAGTTTTATTTCGAAAAAATTTGATGATAAAGATTTTTAAAGATTTTTGTATCAAATTTTGCAGTTATATAAGAGATGAATTTTATTTTTTGAAAAAGAGTAATACTAACAGTTTTGATTCGAAAGCTTCAGACGATAAAGGGTTTTAAATGTTTTTTAAGCTAATTTTGCAGTTACATACAAAACATGCACTTTACCTTTGAAAGAGAGTAAGAATAAGAGTTTTACTTCGAAAAATTTAGATGATAAAGATTTTTAAAGATTTTTGCATCAAATTTTTCAATTATATAAAAAATGAATTTTATTTTTTGAAAAAGAGTAATAATAACAGTTTTGATTCGGAAGCTTCAGACGATAAAGGGTTTTAAAGGTTTTTAAGCTAATTTTGCAGTTACATACAAAACATACACTTTACCTTTGAAAGAGAGTAAGAATAAGAGTTTTACTTCGAAAAATTTAGATGATAAAGATTTTTAAAGATTTTTGCATCAAATTTTGCAGTTATATAAAAGATGAATTTTATTTTTTGAAAAGAGTAATAATAACAGTTTTGATTCGAAAATTTCAGATGATAAAGGTTTTTGAAGGTTTTAGCCTCAAATTTTGTAGTTACATACAAAACATACACTTTATCATTTAAAAGAGGGTAAGAAAAAGTGTTTTGCTTTGAAAAATTCAGATGATAAATATTTTTAAAGATTTTTGCATCAAATTTTGTAGTTACATAAAAGATGAATTTTATTTTTTGAAAAAGAGTAATACTAACAGTTTTGATTCGAAAGCTTCAGACGATAAAGGGTTTTAAAGGTTTTTTAAGCTAATTTTGCAGTTACATACAAAACATACACTTAAGAATAAGAGTTTTACTTCGAAAAATTTAGATGATAAAGATTTTTAAAGATTTTTGCATCAAATTTTGCAGTTATATAAAAGATGAATTTTATGATATTTTTTTTGAAAAAGAGTAATAATAACAGTTTTGATTCGAAAATTTCAGATGATAAAGGGTTTTGAAGGTTTTAGCATCAAATTTTGCAGTTACATACAAAACATGCACTTTACCTTTGAAAGAGAGTAAGAATAAGAGTTTTACTTCGAAAAATTTAGATGATAAAGATTGTTAAAGCTTTTTGCATCAAGTTTTGCAGTTATATAAAAGATGAATTTTATTTTTTGAAAAGAGTAAGAATAACAGTTTTGATTCGAAAGCTTCAGACGATAAAGGGGTTTAAATATTTTTTAAGCTAATTTTGCAGTTGCATACAAAGCATACACTTTACATTTGACAGAGAGTAAGAATAATAGTTTAATTTCGACAAAATTTGATGATAAAGATTTTTAAAGATTTTTGTATCAAATTTTGCAGTTATATAAAAGATGAATTTTATTTTTTGAAAAAGAGTAATAATAACAGTTTTGATTCGAAAGCTTCAGACGATAAAGAGTTTTAAAAGTTTTTTAAGCTAATTTTGCAGTTACATACAAAACATACACTTTACCCTATGAAAGAGAGTAAGAATAAGAGTTTTACTTCGACAAATTTAGATGATAAAGATTTTTAAAGATTTTTGCATCAAATTTTGCAGTTATATAAAAGATGAATTTTATTTTTTGAAAAAGAGTAATAATAACAGTTTTGATTCGAAAGCTTCAGACGATAAAGAGTTTTAAAAGTTTTTTAAGCTAAGTATGCAGTTACATACAAAACATACACGTAAGAATAAGAGTTTTACTTCGAAAAATTTAGATGATAAAGATTTTTGCATCAAATTTTGCAGTTATATAAAAGATGAATTTTATTTTTTGAAAAAGAGTAATAATAACAGTTTTGATTCGAAAGCTTCAGACGATAAAGGGTTTTAAAGGTTTTTAAGCTATTTTTGCAGTTACATACAAAACATACACTTTACCTTTGAAAGAGAGTAAGAATAAGAGTTTTACGTCGAAAAATTTAGATGATAAAGATTTTTGCAACAAATTTTGTAGTTATATAAAAAATGAATTTAATTTTTTGAAAAAGAGTAATAATAACAGTTTTGATTCGGAAGCTTCACACGATAAAGGTTTTTAAAGCTTTTTTAAGCTAATTATGCAGTTGCATACAAAACATGCACTTTAACATTGAAAGAGAGTAAGAATAATGGTTTAAATTCAACAAATTTAGATGATAAAGATTTTTAAAGATTTTTGTATCAAATTTTTAAATTATATAAGAGATGAATTTTATTTTTTGAAAAGAGTAAGAATAGCAGTTTTGATTCAAAAGCTTCAGACGATAAAGGGTTTTTAAAGGTTTTGATCAAATTTTGCAGTTACATTCAAAACATACACTTTACCCTTGAAAGAGAGTAAGAATAAGAGTTTTGCTTCGAAAAATTTAGATGATAAAGATTTTTAAAGATTTTTGCATCAAATTTTGCAGTTATATAAAAGATTAATTTTCTCTTATAACTCTTATTTTCTTTTATATAACTCTTTTTTTTTTAAGAGTAATAATAACAGTTTTGATTCGAAAGCTTCAGACAATAAAGGGTTTTAAAAGTTTTTTAAGCTAATTTTGCAGTTACATATAATTAGATGATAAAGGTTATATAAAAGATGAATTTTATTTTTTGAAAAAGAGTAATAATAACAGTTTTGATTCGAAAACTTCAGATGATGAATGTTTTAAAGGTTTTAGCATCAAATTTTGCAGTTACATACAAAACATACACTTTACCTTTGAAAGAGAGTAAGAATAAGAGTTTTACTTCGAAAAATTTAGATGATAAACATTTCTATAGATTTTTTGCATCAAATTTTGCAGTTATATAAAAGATGAATTGTATTTTTTGAAAAAGAGTAATAATAACAGTTTTGATTCGAAAGCTTCAGACGATAAAGGGTTTTAAAGGTTTTTTAAGCTAATTTTGCAGTTACATACAAAACATACACTTTACATTTGACAGAGAGTAAGAATAAGAGTTTTACTTCGAAAAATTTAGATGATAATGATTTTAATAGATTTTTGCATCAAATTTTGTAGTTATATAAAAGATGAATTTAATTTTTTGAAAAAAAGTAATAATAACAGTTTTGATTCGAAAGCTTCAGACGATAAAGGGTTTTAAAGCTTTTTTAAGCTAATTTTGCAGTTACATAAAAAACATACACTTTATCATTGAAAGAGAGTAAGAATAAGAGTTTTACTTCGAAAAATTTAGATGATAAAGATTTTTAAAGATTTTTGCATCAAATTTTGCAGTTATATAAAAGATGAATCTTATTTTTTGAAAAAGAGTAATACTAACAGTTTTGATTCGGAAGCTTCAGAAGATAAAGAGATTTAAAGGTTTTTTAAGCTAAGTTTGCAGTTACATACAAAACATACACTTTAACTTTCAAAGAGAGTAAGAATAATGGTTTTACTTCGACAAATTTATATGATAAATATTTTTAAATAGTTTTGTATCAAATTTTGCAGTTAAAGAAAATATGAATTTTATTTTTTGAAAAAGAGTAATAATAACAGTTTTGATTCGAAAGCTTCAGACGATAAAGAGTTTTAAATGTTTTTTAAGCTAATTTTGCAGTTACATACAAAGCATACACTTTACATTTGACAGAGAGTAAGAATAAGAGTTTTACTTCGAAAAAATTTGATGATAAAGATTTTTAAAGATTTTTGTATCAAATTTTGCAGTTATATAAAAGATGAATTTATTTTTGAAAAAGAGTAATAATAACATTTTTTGAAAAAGAGTAATAATAACAGTTTTGATTCGAAAACTTCAGATGATAAAGGTTTTTAAAGGTTTTAGCATCATATTTTGCAGTTACATACAAAACATACCCTTTACCATTTGAAAGAGAGTAAGAATAAGCGTTTTCCTTTGAAAAATTTAGATGATAAAGATTTTTAAAGATTTTTGCATCAAACTTTGCAGTTATATAAAAGATTAATTTTCTCTTATAACTCTTATTTTCTTTTATATAACTCTTTTTTATAAAGAGTAATAATAACAGTTTTGATTCGAAAGCTTCAGACGATAAAGGGTTTTAAAGGTTTTTTAAGGTAACTTTGCAGTTACATACAATTAGATGATAAAGTTTATATAAAAGATGAATTTTATTTTTTGAAAAAGAGTAATAATAACAGTTTTGATTCGAAAACTTCATATGATAAAGGTTTTAAAGGTTTTAGCATCAAATTTTGCAGTTACATACAAAACATACACTTTACCCTTTGAAAGAGAGTAAGAATAAGAGTTTTACTTCGAAAAATTTAGATGATAAACATTTCTATAGATTTTTGCATCAAATTTTCTAGTTATATAAAAGATAAATTTTATTTTTTGAAAAAGAAGAGTAACAATTTTTATTCAAAAGGTTTTAAAAGGAATAAAAGGTTTTAAAAGTTTTTTAAACTAATTTTGCAGTTTCATACAAAACATACAGTTTACCCTTTAAAAAAGAGTAATAATAAGAGTTTTACTTCGAAAAATATAGATGATAAAGATTTTCAAAGATTTTTGCATCAAATTTTGCAGTTATATAAAAGATGAATTTTATTTTTTGAAAAAGAGTAATAATAACAGTTTTGATTCGAAAGCTTCAGACGATAAAGGGTTTTAAAGGTTTTTTAAGCTAATTTTGCAGTTACATACAAAACATACACTTTACCTTTGAAAGAGAGTAAGAATAATAGTTTTACTTCAACAAATTTAGATGATAAAGATTTTTAAAGATTTTTGCATCAAATTTTGCAGTTATATAAAAGATGAATTTTATTTTTTGAAAAAGAGTAATAATAACAGTTTTGATTCGAAAGCATCAGACGATAAAGAGTTTTAAAGGTTTTTTAAGCTAAGTATGCAGTTACATACAAAGCATACACTTTACCTTTGAAAGAGAGTAAGAATAATAGATTTACTTCGAAAAATTTTGATGATAATGATTTTAAAGATTTTTGCATCAAATTTTGCAATTATATAAAAGATGAATTTTATATTTATTGAAAAAGAGTAATAATAACAGTTTTGATTCGAAAATTTCAGATGATAAAGGTTTTTGAAGGTTTTAGCCTAATATTTTGTAGTTACATACGAAACATACCATTTACCATTTAAAAGAGGGTAAGAAAAAGTGTTTTGATTTGAAAAATTCAGATAATAAATATTTTTAAAGATTTTTTCATCAAATTTTCCAATTAAATAAAAGGTGAACTGAATTTTTTGAAAAGAGTAAGAATGATAGTTTTGATTCGAGAGCTTCAGACAATAAAGAGTTTTAAAGGTTTTTTAAGCTAATTATGCAGTTACATACAAAACATACACTTTACCTTTGAAAGAGAGTAAGAATAAGAGTTTTACTTCGAAAAATTTAGATGATAAAGATTTTTAAAGATTTTTGCATCAAATTTTGTAGTTATATAAAAGATGAATTTTATTTTTTGAAAGAGTAATAATAATTCTTTTTTGAAAAAGAGTAATAATAACAGTTTTGATTCGAAAACTTCAGATGATAAATGTTTTAAAGGTTTTAGCATCAAATTTTGCAGTTACATACAAAACATACACTTTACCCTATGAAAGAGAGTAAGAATAAGCGTTTTGCTTTGAAAAATTTAGATGATAAAGATTTTTAAAGATTTTTGCATCAAATTTTGCAGTTATATAAAAGATTAATTTTCTCTTATAACTCTTATTTTCTTTTATATAACTCTTTTTTTTTAAGAGTAATAATAACAGTTTTGATTCGAAAGCTTCAGACGATAAAGGGTTTTAAAGCTTTTTTAAGCTAATTTTGCAGTTACATACAATTAGATGATAAAGGTTATATAAAAAATGAATTTTATTTTTTGAAAAAGAGCAATAATAACAGTTTTGATTCGAAAATTTCAGATGATAAAGGTTTTAAAGGTTTTAGCATCAAATTTTGCAGTTACATACAAAACATGCACTTTACCTTTGAAAGAGAGTAAGAATAAGAGTTTTACTTCGAAAAATTTAGATGATAAACATTTCTATAGATTTTTTGCATCAAATTTTGCAGTTACATAAAAGATGAATTTTATTTTTTGAAAAAGAGTAATAATAACAGTTTTGATTCGAAAGCTTCACACGATAAAGAGTTTTAAAGGTTTTTTAAGCTAAGTTTGCAGTTACATACAAAACTTGCACTTTACATTTGACAGAGAGTAAGAATAAGAGTTTAACTTCGAAAAATTTTGATGATAAAGATTTTTAAAGATTTTTGCATCAAATTTTGCAGTTACATAAAAGATGAATTTTATTTTTTGAAAAAGAGTAATACTAACAGTTTTGATTCGAAAGCTTCAGACGATAAAGGGTTTTAAAGATTTTTTAAGCTAATTTTGCAGTTGCATACAAAACATACACTTTACCTTTGAAAGAGAGTAAGAAAAAGCGTTTTGCTTTGAAAAATTCAGATGATAAATATTTTTAAAGATTTTTGCATCAAATTTTGCAGTTAAATAAAAGATTAATTTAATTTTTGAAAAAGAGTAATAATAACAGTTTTGATTCGAAAACTTCAGACGATAAAGGGTTTTAAAGGTTTTTTAAGCTAATTTTACAGTTACATACAAAACATACACTTTACCTTTGACAGAGAGTAAGAATAAGAGATTTACTTCGAAAAATTTAGATGATAAAGATTTTTAAAGATTTTTGCATCAAATTTTGTAGTTATATAAAAGATGAATTTTATTTTTTGAAAAAGAGTAATAATAATTCTTTTTTGAAAAAAGAGTAATAATAACAGTTTTGATTCGAAAACTTCAGATGATAAGGGTTTTTAAAGGTTTTAGCATCAAATTTTGCAGTTACATTCAAAACATACACTTTACCCTTTGAAAGAGAGTAAGAATAAGCGTTTTGCTTTGAAAAATTTAGATGATAAAGATTTTTAAAGATTTTTGCATCAAATTTTGCAGTTATATAAAAGATTAATTTTCTCTTATAACTCTTATTTTCTTTTATATAACTCTTTTTTTTTAAGAGTAATAATAACAGTTTTGATTCGAAAGCTTCAGACGATAAAGGGTTTTAAAGCTTTTTTAAGCTAATTTTGCAGTTACATACAATTAGATGATAAAGGTTATATAAAAGATGAATTTTATTTTTTGAAAAAGAGTAATAATAACAGTTTTGATTCGAAAACTTCAAATGATAAAGGTTTTAAAGGTTTTAGCATCAAATTTTGCAGTTACATACAAAACATACACTTTACCCTTTGAAAGAGAGTAAGAATAAGCGTTTTGCTTTGAAAAATTTAGATGATAAAGATTTTTAAAGATTTTTGCATCAAATTTTGCAGTTATATAAAAGATGAATTGTATTTTTTGAAAAAGAGTAATAATAACAGTTTTGATTCGAAAGCTTCAGACGATAAAGGGTTTTAAAAGTTTTTTAAGCTAATTTTGTAGTTTCATACAAAACATACACTTTACCCTTTGAAAGAGAGCAAGAATAAGAGTTTTACTTCGAAAAATTTAGATGATAAAGATTTTTAAAGATTTTTGCATCAAATTTTGCAGTTATATAAAAGATGAATTTTATTTTTTGAAAAAGAGTAATAATAACAGTTTTGATTCGAAAGCTTCAGACAATAAAGTGGTTTAAATGTTTTTTAAGCTAATTATGCAGTTACATACAACACATACACTTTACCTTTGAAAGAGAGTAAGAATAATAGATTTATTTCGACAAAATTATATGATAAAGATTTTTAAATATTTTTGCATCAAATTTTGCAGTTATATAAAAGATGAATTTTATTTTTTGAAAAAGAGTAAGAATAACAGTTTTGATTCGAAAACTTCAGATGATAAAAGTTTTTAAAGGTTTTTGCATTAAATTTTGCAGTTACATACAAAACATGCACTTTACCCTTTGAAAGAGAGTAAGAATAAGAGTTTTGCTTCAAAAAAATTAGATGATAAAGATTGTTAAAGATTTTTGCATCAAATTTTGCAGTTATTTAAAAGATAAATTTTATTTTTTGAAAAAGAGTAAGTATAACAGTTTTAATTCGAAAACTTCAGACGATAAAGGGTTTTAAAGTTTTTTTTAGCTAATTTTGCATTCACATAAAAAACATACACTTTACCCTTTGAAAGAGAGTAAGAATAAGAGTTTTGCCTCGAAAAATTAGATGATAAAGATTGTTAAAGATTTTTGCATCAAATTTTGCAGTTATTTAAAAGATAAATTTTATTTTTTGAAAAAGAGTAAGTATAACAGTTTTGATTCGAAAACTTCAGACGATAAAGGGTTTTAAAGGTTTTTTTTTGCTAATTTTGCATTCACATAAAAAACATACACTTTACCCTTTGAAAGAGAGTAAGAATAAGAGTTTTGCTTCGAAAAATGTAGATGAAAAGATTTTTAAAGATTTTTGCATCAAATTTTGCAGTTATATAAAAGATGATTTTTTTTTTGAAAAAGAGTAAGAATAACAGTTTTGATTCGAAAACTTCAGATGATAAAGGTTTTTAAAGGTTTTTGCATCAAATTTAGCGGTTGCAAATTTTGCAGTTATATAAAAGATAAATTTTATTTTTTGAAAAAGAGCAAAAATAAGTTTTGCTTCGAAAAATTTAGATGATAAAGGTTTTTAAAGATTTTTGCATTAAATTTTACAGTTATATAAAATATTAATTTTCTTTTTTTGAAAAAGAGTACGAATAACAGTTTTGATTCGAAAACTTTAGATGATAAAGGTATTTAAATGTTTTTTTTTAGCTAATTCTGAAGTTACATACAAAACATACACTTTACCCATTGAAAGAGAGTAAAAATAAGAGTTTTGCTTCGGAAAATTTTAGATGTAAAAAATTTTAAAGGTTTTTGCATCAAATTTTGCAGTTATATACAAGAGAAACTTCATTTTTTGAAAAAGAGTAAGAGTGACAGTTTTGATTCGACAACTTCAGATGATAAAGGCTTTTAAAGGGTTTCGAGCTAATTTTGCAGTTACATACACAATATACACTTTACCCTTTGAAAGAGAGTAAAAATAAGAGTTTTGCTTCGAAAAATTTAGATGATAAAGATTTTTAAAGATTTTTGCATCAAATTTTGCAGTTATAAAGAATAAGGATAACAGTTTTAATTCGAGAACTTCAGATGATAAAGGTTTTTAAAGGTTTTTCGAGCTAATTCTGAAGTTACATACAAAAATTTACACTTTACCCTTTGAAAAAGAGTAAAAATAACAGCTTTGCATTTAAAACTTTATAAGATAAATGTTAACATATATCTGAAAAGAGACAATATCCAGTTTATGAATCAATTTTCCAGGATTTCAAGGATCTAGAATATATACTAGGATGGAACAATTTATCAACTTAATTTATAAATTTAAAAAGAACTAATTTCCAAACCTATTCTGAACCTGATCCTGCCACAATTTTTCCTGTACTTTCTTTGATGTCTGTTGTCTCCTAGGTAGAAGATACTAACTTCTTTAAATTTTACGGTTCGGAAAGAGCCAAAAGTGCAATATTGGATAACAGTTCCCTACCTACACCTTCCCCCTAAAGAAAGGAATAAAAAGTACATTACATGGACACATGACCCAAGGAACATATTTGTAAAAGATTCAAGTCAATCAGCCAAGGCCTTCCCAAGATAACCCTTCCAAGAGGGCACAAAAATTGTTTTTCCATCTTATTTTATCTTGGCAGTTAATGGCATATGCACTTTTGTAAGAATTAAAGGCAGAAAAAAAGCCCCCATAACCCGAGGGGTTAACAACTGGGCATTTTGAGAGACACCTGGAGGCATGAGGCACAGAGCCACGCCGGAGGCATTAAAAATGGACAGGGAAGGAAACTTATAAAATATTCCAAAGGGCGCAATATGTAAATATATACAGCTTGCCTGTTATTCGGTATCTGTCGAATATTTCAGCACCTTCAAAAGCGATCTTTTAAAACTTGGAAAAAATCATTTACGGGTTCATTTGGCAAGGAAAAGAACCCCCAAGACTGAAAACAACTCATATGTACCTAAAGAAGAAGAACGGAGGACTGCAAGTTGTTGATATCCATGCAAAAACTAGGTAACCCTACGATGGCCCTGATTGTGTCACTTTTTCCTATTATATTTGCAGCGTTGTCACCAGCCCAAAAATAAAATTCTGATTTTTCTTCAAAAAAAAAATCCTGAAGTTTCAAAAAAAAATCCCGGAACACAGTTTTTAATTTATATAGCATAGGGCTGCGCGGTGATGACGTAAAAAGCAAGGTGCGAAATTCAAAGTACCGTGAAACGTGGTTTCTAGTTGTAACTAACAACTGATTGTCAATATTCCTAGTATCATTTCAACGTGAAAACGTTCTGGTGGATTAGTAGGATCTACGACAAATATTTTAGGCCAAAACAATTCGCCAAATGTCCGAATAAACGTGTCTACGCATCCAGGTTTCATCGTTATTTGAATTTCCCGCCCAAGAATTGACGTCACGCTTTGCAGCCCTATTCAATATGGCTTGGCCAGGGGTAAAAGTAGCCTTTTATCACGTCTTCACATGTCCCTTTCCTTTTTATCACACATGCTTTTCTGTTTATTGGCTGTGCCATGACGCACCCATGGATCTCGGATTCTTAATTGTACTAAAAAAAAAGGATTATGCTGCTTTGACACAGAAGAATCCAGAAGAAACACAGATCCCTTTTTCCCGAATGTACTTAGAATCCAGTTTTCTTGGTATTAAACCCAGGCCTTTGGGTATTTGATGAGAAAACTGTAAAGCAACAGTCAGAAAAACTGTTACTACCAAGTTATTAGTAAAAAGCGCTAAGTAAAGCAACCAACTAAAAAAAAATAACTAGTTTGTCAGATATTTATTGGTACGTTTCAGTAATCATATCGATAATCACAGATCAAATGACAGCCCTGAGAAACTGGACAAATAAGCTTCAGTAAATCAAACTAAGCTCGGTTAGCACAAGTATAAACACTAAGTCTTCTACTACTAGGTCTTCTACTGAGCATAACAAGTTTTCCGATGGTATTCATCGCTTCCGCTGCCCTAGGAATGCATCTCGGAATCCATTCAAGACTCATAAAATTATATCAAGAACTCAAGCGAATGGGGCATCAGGGGCAGACACACATGAGCTGGAAGAATCAGTCCCGCCGTGGGTGGCCTCCTCGTCTATAGGAGACATAGTTCAAGATTCTGTTCAGTTCTGTGCTCACATGAACGTCGGTATTAAGGTTTTTTTTTGTTTTATGTTGTTGGGTTTGTTTTATTTTTTTTTTTTTTTTTATTAAGGTTGGTCGTAAAAAGGGCTGAAAAAAAAATAAAAAAAAAGGAAAAAAGTGCCACCGCAAGAATGGGTTTCTTGTGGACAGAGGACGCCCAGTCTACGGGAGAGCAAATAGTTGTTTTTTGTGTAAAAAATTTTTAAAGTTGTAAGAGTAAGCCTTCTGGAAGACCACCTTTAAAATTCGAATTCGTATTAGTCAAAATTGAACGATATGAATTTTAAGAAATTGAAGAAAAAATGCCACCGGAAAAGCGTCTCCTAGAGGGGGAAGGACACCCTGGAACGGGGGGAGCGATAGATATTTGGCAAGACAAAAGTTAAATGGTAGTGTGCCTTCATGTCCAATAATATATTGACTGGTATATAATAATTGTTTTTTTTTTAAGTTTAGGTGATATGATAATGTATAAAGTTGTAAGATTTATATGTTTTTGTATTAAAATATCACCGAGTGGAGAGGAGGAGGGAGGAAAAAAAAATATCAACTACCTCTGAAAAATGTTAAACAAAACTCCTTCTGTTGACACACAGAACATGGCAATGGTGGTGGTTATGGTCTTGAGGTCAGTTTTGGGTTTAGGTGCCATTTTTAACATGATGATTGCGATGCTGACGAGACATCAAAAAAGTGGAACTCTTTCTTCTGGATAAATGAATTCAGCTTTGTGAAGACGTCTGAGTCAAAGCCAAAGACTATGTTGGTGCCGATTTCCATAGAAACGGGTTCTGCTGAATGCATGATATACAGGCTGGAGTCACAGTAATCCTGGTCTACC
The DNA here is from genome assembly GCF_049724085.1 of Artemia sp. Qi Xiang Cuo. Lineage (NCBI taxonomy): Eukaryota > Metazoa > Arthropoda > Branchiopoda > Anostraca > Artemiidae > Artemia > Artemia sp. Qi Xiang Cuo. The sequence continues at coordinate 36,423,553 of NC_142803.1, read as the reverse complement.
AATGCGGCAGTTAATGTGAGATCAGCATTCAGCCGGAACCACTGGTACAGATTTCCCATGTTGTCAGGGAACTACATCGCCATATTCTGCGTGTCAACAGAGTGGCATCTTCGCCCAGACAAGTAGCCAAACTGTATGACCCGCCCAACTAATACTCTCTTTCCCCTGCCAACCGGTTTGTAAACGCACCATTCACGAATACACAATTCCGATTTCACACCGACCTCTGCATTGGTTTGTGGCGACTCACGTAGTCCAACTCGTCGGCCCTGGACCATCACCCGTTTTAATTGGTCACTACTCAGCTTCTCAGAGCTTTCCCTGAGAAGCCACAACAGCGTGGATTTTTTTATTGGTGTTATGGAGCCGTCAGAAGTCTTGACAAGACAAAACCTAGAATTCTTCATGTTCGTCACAGGCTCACTAACCCAATTTTTCTCAACTTTCCGAGCCCGATTCAGTGTCAGTCGCGGAAGCCTTTTCCTGCTTATCGGACAGAGTATTTTCCTCTGAGTCCTCGTCTGAGTCACTGTCGTGAAGTACAGATAGACGAACATTCGGTACTTGGTGACCGAAAGCAGAAAGTACGTCGTCGGGTATCAAGGCTTTCATTATTCGCTGGCTGTCAATACGAGCTCGCCCTAGCTCGAGATTTATTTCATCGTTCCCCGGCAAAGAAAAAATCGGAATTAACAGACACAACACCAATGGATCTAACTCGTTTGGCCTTGGGCAAGGACAACTGTTCATTAGAATATTGAGCTTGAAAATACGTTATACTTTCATATCGACGAATTCGATGTAGAAGTTGGATAGACGAACATTCGGTACTTGGTGACCGAAAGCAGAAAGTACGTCGTCGAGTATCAAGGCTTTCATTATTCGCTGGCTTTCAATACGAGCTCGCCCTAGCTCGAGCTTGATTTCATCGTCCCCAGGCAAAGAAAAATCGGAACTGACAGACACAACACTAATGGATCTAACTCGCTTGGCCTTGGGCAAGGACAACTGTTCATTAGAATATTGAGCTTCAAAATCCGTTATACTTTCATACCGACGAATTCGATGTAGAAGTTGGAGGAAGGAAAAGTTTATTACAGTACTGTAAGTGCTGGTTTGAGACCGCATCTTCCTAAAAAATCTTCACGCGGCTGGCTATTCATGTCGGAGAGTTTGAAAAGACGTTTGAGCCCAAGCCGTTTGAATCGACGAATGAGAAGCACTAGGGAATGCATATTTATCTCTAGGCAATGGTAAAGGTTTGTGGCAATAAAATTCTCGTTCAAAGCATAATGTCCACTTTTTAGGACCCAGGATCTCCAATGTCGAACGCAGTAAACAACACGACCAAGTAAAGATAACCTCTCAAGAGGAGAAAGTTTGCCTTCGTAAAAAACGCGCCGTACGCTTTTCATAAGCCAAAGATAAAACTGTATTCCTTCGCTTCCAGGAACACGCTGTTTCAGGTGTGCCGGAGGCACGGAGGCACAGCCGGAGGCACGAAGGAAGGGACACCTGCGACGGTCAGTTATTAGCCCCTCGCATTTATCGGGACCTATACGGTTCCAGTAATTCAAATGCAGAATGCAACATTTTTTGTTAAAACGGAGACTCCTGTTTTACATTCTTAAACTCAGCATCACGGTCTACCGATTGGTTTAATCCCTTTTCCAGACTCTTTTTGTTTTGTTTTTTCAAATGCGGTAAACCTTCTTTGTACTACCATCTGGTCGTTAATAATAACAAAAGAAAAAAAAATTTTTTTAGTTCTATCGTGCTCTTGTAGAATATGTCTTGCGATAAAATGCCTTTGAATACAATAATAGAAAATTTGAATTTGAGCTACACGTGTGCCGGCGGACCTACTGTATACCCATATTTTGCTAACACAAAGTTCAGCATGGTAACTAATTAAAGTGGGTAAGCAGGCCAACAAAACTCATACCCATTTTAATTCTTACTAATAAAACAGAGTAGAGTCTATACAAGCCTAATACAAAAGTATTTTGCTATTAATTTTTTTGCTATTGACTAATATCCTTAAATACAACAAAGGTAAAAGTAGCTTTCCCAAAGCCCATTTCAATATCTAAAAATACAGGTAGGTTACTTTTTTGAGACTCGGGCCCCCACTCCTCCTAAATGGATGCTCACATATAGCGGGGAGGGTATATTTATACAATAATACCTGTTTGTGTTTTTTTATATTACCTTTTTTTGCGTTTCCACTCCTCTCAAGACTCGGGCCAACATGCAAAGATATAAAAACAAGGTCGAATAAGCCTTATTTTACCATCTTTCAGTCATTTAATTTTTTCTATATAATTAAATTTTCCCATCGTTAAATTTTAAAACCAATCCATTTTTAAATTCAACTCTCTGCCAGAAGCAGCTGATATCCTTGTGTCGTACGTAAGAACGTGTTTTAATATATCTCAAAACTAATTAGTTTTCAGCCTCGTTTTCATTTGCCTCATCTTAGAGGTTAACATTTGCATAGAAATTGTTTCGCGATTGACAAGAGGATATGGAATAAATGAATTGGGTTCTCTTTGTTAATCTATCTAAGAAAATCGTTTCAATAATACCCTCACAGTTCCAAACAAATTATGTTTTCAAATCATACCTTAGATGGGAGCTTCTAGGAATTTGATAGAAATTAATTTTTTTTAATGTTTTACTAAGAAAGAGGTGTTTCAAAGAGAAGTAAGGAGTTATACTAAAAACAGGCATAAACGAAGGCATAGAATAATTTAAGCTTAAAATGAAGAGACATAGCAATGAGTGAATAAATGAAACCTAATACGAAAACAGAAATCACGATGAATGATAAAATCAAGCATAAAAACAATAGATTACTATACAGATGAATAGATGAAGCGCAAGACTAACAAAAATTACCACAAATAAGCTGGGGATACCCCCCCCCACTTCCCATAAGCTTCCAAAAGACCAAAGCGTCATTTGCATTTTACTCATAACATTTAAATCTCGAACAGCCTATTTAAACGTAATGTATGTCAATTTACCCTGCTATTTTACCGGGGAAAACAGTACCACAGGGACTGATTCCAAAAAACTTTAGGCAGATCGGATAACAAATTTTTTTTTCTGCCCCTGCCATCTCATTCAATAATACAAAATCTGAAATCATCTCATCCACAAACACGAAAACTGAAATTATCTCATCCCACCCTAAAAATCCCCGAAAGTTTCACCTCAGTCCCCGAAGCCATTCCCTTGGCAGACACATAACTATGATTAATTGGATTCACTTAGTAGCTTTTAGTTTACCTGGTCACTTTACTGAGCATGTACGCCAAGTTGAAAAGGAGCTAATAGCGCAAAAAGGTATAGAGGGATCGGAAACAAAAAATTGCTCGTTTCCTCCCCCCGCCTCCTCCATATGAGCAAAGATTTGAGACTACCCACCCTTTCCAAAACTCCTTGAAGGCTTGAAGTTGATCCCCTAAGCCGCTCTCGAGATTTTGCAGATACTCTATTTCGATTTACCTTGTACCTTAACCAAGAAAAGATTTTAGGCCTATAATGAACCAATATAAAGATTTTGATCGTATAATGAAAAAAAAACCTTTAGGCATATTGGAGCAAACACATTTTTAACCAACGTCTCATTTGCCCCCTCCTATAAGCAGGATTGCCACCCCTAGTGATTTATCATTATTTCTAGTGATTTTTTATGTTTATTTCTAGTGATTATTTATTCTGATTTTTGTTCTAAAACTGGTGATTTTTTCCTAAGTCTAGTGATTTTTCAAAATATGATTATTTTGAGATTCATGATTGAATCGAATAAATCATACAAGAAGCTCATTAATAACAAAAAAACAACGCACAATAGTGATTCACTATAGTTCCTAATATGTTACAGGTTAGCATTTATGCAAACATACGGCCTTTGAAATCTCTGATTTCCCACCATATGTCGATATCAGATATAGACCTCAGAGCGCCATCATCAAAGTAATAGGCGAACCTAATTAATCGCAAAATTGCAAAATTTTCTATACTTCCAATTTCACAACATTTGCTCAGGTCAAATTTTTGTCTTCATATATATTGTTTTTTTTTTATCTCTATAATCTATCAGTTCTAAATTAGATTTTCTTCTGTTAAAACCTTTGAAAGTGGAGTGAGTGGTGGATATTAATCCCTCTACATTTGCAACTACTGTAGAGGTTTCAAGCCCCTATGTACGAAAGCGTTGAATTTTGTATTATTTGCCAGAAGAAAAATCACGGATGCGTGTCAATTTGTTTGTTTGGTCCTAGTACATCGGGAGAGCGCTCGTTTGAACGGAAATTAAAGTTTCTGGTGTCCCTTTTATTTGAACAAAAAGATCGGACGGCTGCTAGCCCCCCCCCCCCCCCTCACCTCCCTTTTTCCCCAAAAAATTGTTCGATCGAAAGTTGGGAGCCATTTTGTTTAACATAATTGAAAGGTTCCAAAGCTGTACCTTTAGATTTAATATGACATACCCAGGCCCTGAGGAGAGGTTTGAGGATGAAAGTATGCTAAGGATAATTTGCTGAGGATAATAAGGATATTGTACGATCCATGAAAATCGGTTTCATAGCCACAAAGACAAATAACGGGTGACAGAATGCATTGGACTTGTACAACTTGGGCTACATATTTGAACATTAGGGGGTAGGGGTAAGGTTACTTTACTCCCAAACCCCCTAATGTGCAAATATACAGCACAGGTTATATTATTATAATATAATTATAACATAATTATATTATTAAATATAAACTAAAGTATTATATTTTCATCATATTTTGGCATATTTCATTAGGATTAATGTAACTTTACTTTTTGGATGTGTTCCGTATAATTAACAAGTACCTCTTTTTTTTATTAAAGAAGCAATAAGACCAATGCATATCGTACTTTGTGAAGGTGGGATGAATTTTTTCCATGAAAATATGAAAAGTTAATTATCAAATTTGTCGCTGGTGTCCCAGTAATTATACCAGCTCAACTAGAGTAAAAAAAAAGTTTATATATTTTTTGAAAAAACCGAGGTCTTGAATCGACAAAGGAAAAAAATTAAAAGAAAAAGTAAATATTTCGATTAGATCACCGATAACTAATTTTCGGTCGTCGGGGTATAAGCCAACAATACCAATTCTGGAAAACACAGGGAGGAAGCAAGGATTTTGTTATATTCTCTGCATAAACATGCAAGAAAGGAATTTTCTAAAATTTCAATGGTAATTTTTGCTTGAAAAAAACCAAAACAAAATGTCAATCTAAAGGTATTTTTCCACATCTAGGGGGGTAATTTTCCTTCTTCCTGTAGGTGTGCCAGTACAGAACATGGTAAAGAAACAAAACAATTATTAATTACAAGGATAAAAAGTATTATAATTCTATTGATTTCTATTCAGTAGCCAAGTGATTTATGTGCTAATTTAGTGATTTATTTTTCAAAAATCTAGTGATTTTTTTTTATCCGGTGGCAATCCTGCCATTAAGTCAAAATTTGAGGCTAAATTCTGCCCCTCCTCATAGTTAAAATTCAAGGTTCCCTTCCTTCTCCAAGATATTCTCGAGATGTTGCAGGTGACTTTTGAATGTCTTTTGGTAAATTCAGATAAGCGAACCGTTTAAATGACATAGCCCTAGGGAACTGTGAGAAACACTGGCCTAGTGAACGATCCCTAAGATTTTCCAACTGATCAGACAACTAAGATTGAACATACCCACATTTTCTACTAAAACCTGTCGATGAACAATGGTTACGGAAATTTAAATAGTTTAGGCCATTGCTCCTGGGGCTGCTCGATCATGTCGAACGAGGAGGCATACCATTGAACCTTTTGACCATTCTGAACAAAATATGTATCTCAAAATTTTGATCAAATACCACGAGGTTATGGGAGTGCTCAGAGGCAATAAGGAGAAAGATAGTGGGCTGGTTAGATTTCAATCAATTACGGTCTTCAATAAGGCGACTATTATTTTTAATTTCCTATCAAATTTTTAATTTAATCTACGATTACACCTTCCATGCAAGCGGTCGGGGGAAAAAAGTAATGAATGAGAGGCATATGGCTTTTTATTGGTGCAACAGTAGTCTCAGCTTTATTATCAGCGAATTAATAAGGCAAGACTGAACGCGTAGTAAGACTGAAAATCTAGTAACCAAATTTCACAAAATAGCTCGAAATTATAGTCTGATCTTAGATCTAACGAAGAGGGGAATCTTGACCTAATGTTTGTAGCAGCTCAAATAAATTTCACCCAAATTTTCGTAGCAAGATTTGCTACTTCCCACTTATCATGACATGGTATGTCAGCAGTGTTACAGTTTGCAGTATATTTGTACCCTTTTTAGTGATTTCTTCCAACCATAGTGCATCGAAATTACCTTCCCAAAAAGTAGTAGCCTACCTTTTCTTAAAAAAGAAGAAAAAAAGACAAATAAAAATAGTAATGTTTCAACTAAAATTATTTTCATTCAGCTTCCAGGTTCATCACGACTTTTCTTTTTTGGAGATTTGAAAAACATTAAGAATATCACAGCAGGCCTATAAATAAAAAGAACTTTATTTTAAACGAAAGATACACAGGTTGAAGATAAAAACAGGATAAACAGTAATTGTAATTATTATTTGAAATTTGAACAGAAAATTTATGTTGTGTAAAAGAAAGTTTCTGTGATGAGAATGGCTAAGTCATCAACCAGCAACATATTATATCATTCTATATTGAAGGGTAAACGACACATCCTCAACCCTTCAAAATAGAAAAAAAACACTGATGTGTTGAAATTAAGAAAAAGGAAAATGCAATAAAGCAAACCAACTCATTTTTAAATCAATAGAATTAAGGGGTTTCCAAAATTTGAAAAGCTTCGGATCAGAGAATATCAATTTTAAATAAAAGAAAAATCATCAAAGAAAAGTAGCATAAGGCCTTAGAGCAGCTAAGCGCTTTTAATCAAGCGTGAACAGTAATTTGAATGTAGCATGAAAATAAGGTTCGGATGTAACTCTTCTAACTTATCAGTGACCTATATGCATGAGAAGACGGCACGTTTTCAGAAGTCTGACCACACGGACCAGAGCGATGGTCAATTGTTTATTAGACTGGTTAGTTCTGATGGGTGCTCTAAAAGTCAGATCTTTGGGCATTGATATCGTTTTAATAATATTATACTCATTTTACCTTCCCTGAATATCCCCCAGGAAGACGACTTAAAGCTTCTGGTGCCATAAAGGCAGGTGTGCCAGCTGTTCCTGCGAGAAGGGCGTCTGCACCATCAAATTCATTACATACGCCAAAATCCCCAATATGAAGACGCCCGTCGTCACCCACTAGAAGATTTGAGGGCTTGATGTCTCGATGAATAATTTTTTGAAAATGCACTGCAAAAAAAATTAATGATTTGAAAAAAGGCAATATATTCCTTATTTACTCCATGACAGAGGGCACTTGCTTCCTCTTAAAAAAAAAAGAGTAATTTATTATACACAGAAAACAATGCAAAATCAATACTGAAAAATCTTATAGCTTACGTGTTCTTCCAATACAAATATAGCATGAATTTACAATACAAGGCAATTTTCCTATCAGAAATAACAAATTTGCATTGACTAAGTAATGAGCCATATGTCTTCCAGTTTATTTTCTCCCCAAAACTTCTTCTACAAGAAATGGTCCCAGAGACTTGAGAGGCACTTATTTAATCAGAAATTGAAAGCTCTATTACTCTTAATAAGGGCTGAAAGTGATTAGAAGGATTTCAGTGACTATTCCGTGATATTTTTCTGCCATCAGACATCCCTCCCACCCCTCTTCAGCCATAACAGCCAAGGGAAAAGAGGAAATCGCAATTCGCTCATTCTTCAGAGATACATTTTAGTAGAAAATGTGGGTATACTGTACCATGTTAACACACGTGCAAAGAATCCGAATGTGCATGACAGAAGGTAAAAATCGGGGCCCCAATCTCTCGGATCCCCCATTCTTCCCCAATTCAATAGATGAAACGTAGGCATGCTGCACCTTGTTTAAACCATAACCATCCAAGGATTCTAAACCTAAGTAAAAACAAGAGCTAAATTCAAGCTACGGATTGCAAGGTACAAAAACAAGCTAAATCTTGACCTAGTCGAAAAATTGAACTAAATCTTATCTGCAGAATTACGGACATGCGGTGTAAAAACGAGCCAAGTCCTGAACAGTAGCAGTTCTGGCCTCTCTTGCGCCCGGGATAAAATCTTGATTAGCTCCCCCCCCCCCTGTCTCCAAAAATTGTTAGGGCAAATTTTAACATAATTTTTATTTATTAACAACATTTCTATTTATTAGCAACATTTTTCATTTGTTTAAATCTAATTTTTCTTACTTTATACGGGAAAATGACAATTTCGGATTCAATTTCCTTATACTTACTGCCAACTGCGCCCTCTACTTCATTAAAAAAAAAATACAAAATGATTGTAAATATTATATTATTTATTTAAAATTTTATGCCCCTAAAACTTCTGCACCCGAGGCAAGCTCCCCCACTGTCCCCCTAAAACCGCCTCTGGTCCTGAACCAATGAAAAAGCTAGCGAAGTCCTTAATCAACTCCAAATCAAGGTAAGAATAAGCTGCGGAGAGATTCGGTGCAAAAGAGGTAACAAGTTAAGTCCTGCTTCGCTGCAAAAATCTTGACGCAATAGGCTTTAGAGTTTTACAGTTAGGGAAGGAGGCAGTTGGCAAACTCATGATTGTAGTGATTATTGTTCATTTTAAGTTTGATTTGGATAATCAAATTAAGTTTTAGTCGTTTTAAGAAATACTTATTTATTTATATTAGTACCTGTTGTAAATTTTGCCATAAGTTTGCCATGATTGTTTATTTAATTTCTGTGCGTTTTGGGTTTCACTTATTCTTTAATAGTGATTTCTGGTCGTTTTGAGTGTGAATTCAATTACTGTAGGAATATATTTCTGCTGATCTTAATATGGCTTTTCCTTTTGTTTGAAAAACTTCTTTTTCGGAAAGTTTTTTCTATAATTAATTAGAAGAAAGTAGGGGCACATTGCAACTCCCTGGATCCTAAATCATTCAAACCTTCAATATGCACACATGGAGGTACAAAGTCCATCTGTGGCGATCAAACCCCAACCTGCACAAGCAACTGTTCAGCTGTTCAAGGTAGGTAGTGTGTTTTCTTCAATTGCCTTAAAACTTATGAACATCCTTTATTCGACCTTTGCACGAAAGTAACCAGTTTTGCTTGTAACTTATGGGGCAAGAAACTCAGAGTCAGGGGACAGACTGAGGCGGATACCCCTTCTATACCCCCGTCTGGCTTCCATACAAAGGTACGTATATCTAATTGGAATTTGATGGACACATAGCTATCGTCTAGCAGACTTCCCCCGAGAACTATTAGACCACAAAGCAGACTCCAAACCCTTTTGCCATGAGATTAGACATATTTGGTCACTTGGAAGGCCCATTCTTTTTTCACTTTTCGACCACTCTAATTAAAATAGCTATCCTGAAATCCTGACCTGATTTCATTTTGTATGCTGGTGCACATTGGGTAATTTTACTGTACTGTTTATTGTACTTGTGTGTAATATCATTGCAATTTTAGACCCCAAAAAAGCTAAGCTTCTTGGGCCAAACAACCGTAAACAATTTTCTAGTATGAATAAAAAGACTGATGATTAATTGAAACCATGTGGGGCGGAGGTGGTGCTCAAAGCGCACAGGGCGTTGAAGAGTCATCATGTTTCCGTCGAACGATCTCAACCGTTAAAAAACGCCTTATGACTGTATTTTAAGATCAAATAAGATTTCCCTGAAGATTCTACAACCATCGGTTCTTTAATAAAATCCTAATTGTGGAATATGTACTTAAGTGCCTTTGGATCTTAGACATTATATTTCAATTTTAATGATTTTAATGACAAAAATTCGATTATCTAGGCCCACACGGGTCCATTTCAATATGAAAATACTGATCCAATGTCTCTTGGAGCACCATGAAGCATATGTGCATGAAAGAGGTAGTAGGTTAACCTCTGGTTGATTTCGGCTCTTAGAAAGCACGCTAGAACTAAGAATTTGGAAACAAATAAGTCCTTTTCTAACATTTTACGATTATACTTTCTGGATCAACCGTCTAAATAAACAAATTTAGAAACATGTCACTCTTTATTCAGTCAGCGTTATTACAGTCATTATGATGCATGGTACTAGTGCATAATAACGACACTTCTATATAGTAATGAGAGACGAAAACCGCCAGACGGGTTATTTTCAAGAGACCGCTATTGAGAAATGGAATGCTAAGCGTAGTTTTCATTGCGTTTACGATATTCAACGAGTTGTTTTTTTGGGGTTTAGGGGGGGGGGAGGTACCTTCCCCCTAGGCAAAGAATAATCACCTACGAAACAAGTACTGACAAAACCTATCCTTTCCACACGAAAAAAAGTGACCCTGTGTATACCTATGCGAACCTGGCAACCAAAGTATGATCACCTACGTAGTTACACAATTCATCCCGGTCACTCGTCGCCTGAATCACGCTCTAGCATAATTATTGGCCGGAGCAAAGTACTTTGGCTCAGAGCGATTAAGTAGTACAACATTTTGCGGCAAGAGGCGCTGAGGTACGCAGGGTCACTTTTGGAGAGTTTTGTCAGCACTTGTTCCGTAGGTGATTATACTTTGCCCCTAGGTTACGTTACGTATATAATATATGCTATGCTTTACCAACCACCCCCCCCCCCTAATGTGCAAATATATAGCCCAAATTTGTTTCTAAACTATTATATACGCATCCTATTTTATTTTATTTGGTTAGCATTAACCAAAGTTGACTTCTTTAGAAGTGTCGTTATTATGCACCAGTACCTGATGCATCTATAAAACTTCTATCTTAAATGGGTGACTTCCGTAATTCGGAACCCTTGTCGTTAGCCTGCCCAGATCATGACACTTTTGGAGGCACACATATAAAATATGCATGCTGCATATGTTTTTTTTAAGATCATGAAACATATCGTGACGCACAGCTAAGATATATTCTAACAGAATTATGAATAAAGAATAAACATTAAAAGCCCGACTTCCTATCCATGGGAAGGAAGTTAATGCAGTAAAGTTGTCTCATGAAAAACGACAACATGCCTTTTCCAGTTAGATTTATCAACAATCACTTTGGAAAAAGGGACTACTTTCAGAGCAATAACTCAACATTTTTGATTGTGAGCTCCTAAAATTTAAACTGCCGTCACTTGCGGAGAGAAAACACGCTCGTGACCTTTTCCCCCAGAAACTTATAAAGGTTGTCATGACTGATTGATTAAAAACTTAACACCGATTTTCAAAGGTGAAAAGGAGAAAACAATGAGCTGGAATATATTGTTAAAACAAAGAGGAATTTGGGACCACTTTCTGATCATTATATACGGCTTGATACAAGGTAAAGGAAAATCAAAATGGAGAGGTCGAATAAAGCTCTTTGTCTGAAGAAAGGGAGAGATCACAAAAAACAAAGTATTTATTTAGCTCTTAAAAGGCATGAGAGGGAGACTGTTTCTTCTCAAATCATTCCTGACTGTAAAAAAAGAGAATTGGAACTTCCCATTTCCAATCGAATGAGATCCCTCCCAAGTTTCTACGACCAACCGTTCCATACTAAGTGCCAGGAAAAAATAATAATACATGGAAGGCATAAGGCTCTTTACTTAGGAGCGCTTCCTCTGATTTGGATTGGGTTTTGAACTATTTCTAAGATACAGGGTTCCGGAGTTATTTTTGGGATATGTGAGTCCATTTACTTAGTTAAGAAACCTCCATTATCTTAGTTAATCAATGAAATTAGGACAATATTTTTTTCATATTTCTAACAAATATCTTAGAAATGTCACAACATCAAAGCTATGGATAACTGACTTTTGTCAATTCAAAAAAGACTGAGGACGAAATATTGTATTGTCTGCTGGATGAAGTCTTCCTGTGGTATTTTACTTTAAATATTAGAACAAAGGACTTTGAAAAGATGGTTATAGGGCCGTACAATTTATGTCTTTGCAGAAAGTCTTTTGCTCCTTTGCGCAAAATTTTCCAGTCTTAAATATTTAGACAAAAATGGAAGCTGAAATGCGTCCAAATATTAAAGGGTAGTCTTCAAAAGCTGGATATAACCAAGGTTCTTACATATTCAACCGAAAGCTGGATAATAAAAACAAGACTAATACAAACGTTCCCATAAAAGATTAGTTGAAAAACTAGGAAAAATAAATAGTCAGTTTTTTAAATAAATTTGCAGATCTAGAAGACATCAATGATGAATAAACGGCATATCATGATTCAGTTCAATTTTCTTCAGAGAGGACGTCCTTCAAAATTTATTTTGCAGAGAGACTGAGAGAGAGAGAGAGAGAGAGAGAGAGAGAGAGAGAGAGAGAGAGAGAGAGAGAGAGAGAGAGAGAGAGAGAGAGAGAGAGAGAGAGAGAGAGAGAGAGAGAGAGAGAGAGACTTACGGTACTCTATTCCAAGAACTATATCTCGAAAGTAAGACCAAGCTTGTTGCTCAGACAACGGTGTGTCTGTCGGTACTTCTATAACTTCTCCTTTTTCTAGCAGTTCGAACACTGGAATAAAGTAAAAAAAAATAGTTATCGATCAAGTTTTATATCGTAACTCACAATTTATGCAATTCGATCCAATAATATGCAACTTACGGAGCAAGTGATGATTAATAAGGCCTAGTCAGTGTAAATAATCAAGCAGAGAAGTCTACGTTGGCATGACCATGTCCTGAGAAAACTCAATGACCGCAATCTTCAAGCAAGTATTACGAGCTACTCCTTTGCCAGATTGGCGTAGGTGACAAGATGTGAATCGAAGAATTGGTGGAAAATTGTCAGAAATGATCTCGAACCCATTGGATAAAACAACACGTTTTTCGACAAATAACCGCTACATTGCAGTGCCAGATCCCAAAAGGTTAGAGTCGTTTTCAGGGTCGGTAGTTCATTTAAGGAGGTCCCCAAGACGATCCTTAGACAATGGCGAGTTAAAACAGTTATAACAAATCAATACTTATGAATTCCAAGCTGGGAATAGGGTGAATGGGCTCAGAGAACAGATCCTTACAATTATGAAGACAAAAATCTGCACATATTTTCGGTTTCAACTAAATGAATAAAACAGTTGTTTAAAAAAAAAAAAATTAAAGAACTAGGCTAAAACAAAACGAAGCTAAATCAAGCCTTTCTGAGATGGGGACTGCTATACCTAAAATCATGGTAATTTCTGAAACTTTTACGTTTAGGGCTATATGAAACTGATCTATACTATACTATTTTCCCGTTATCTAATACCTCTCCAGGAGGCATAATTACGAGCTTTAAAAAAATCCCAGGAATCCTACAATTTCATACTGTTTCAGGAGAAATATCTTCCTCTAATTACTTGAAAAGGACCCTAAAGAAACTTCTCGTTCTGGTCAAAAATCTTTAAAGACTTCTTAGGAAAGAGAAATATCAATAGACATGATGCAGATCGTGATTCAAAGAAACTCTTCCTTGCTTTTTAGAATCAAATATATATATATATATATATATATATATATATATATATATATATATATATATATATATATATATATATATATATATATATATATATATATATATATATATATATATATATATGTATATATATATATATATATATATATATATATATATATATATATATATATATATATATATATATATATATATATATATATATATATATATAACCGAGTACATTTAGAGGAGATAGCCCTTTCATCTCCATACATACCCAGCCATCCTGGCAAGCTTAGGAGAGTTTCTTGTTCTTTTTTTTTATTGTCCATCTACAGATAAATTTGTGCTGCTTGCTCTAATCTTGATAAAAGTAGAAGATTTAAAATCCCATAATCAAATTAGATTCAAAATCTCCTTACCGTCGTAAGGACATAAGCAGTCAAGTGCAAGTACTAGCGACAGGACGCTGATAGAATCGACACACTAAATGTCTCCCTCAACTAAACAACCAAGGCTATTAATACCAAATCATGCAGCAAGGAAAATCAATTAGTAGCAAATTACATAGTGCACCATTGTATCAAATAAAATGATAATTGTCTTCCCCAAAGAAAGAACAATTATCTTAAATCAAACAGAGGTTGCTGTCACTAGCTATTCGTCTTTAATAGATTTGTATTTCTTAGACCAATAGTGTTTTTGTGTATATGCGAGAACGTGTGTTTAGAATTTTAATGCGTATAACCGTCTCACCCACATACATCATACATCAATTACAACATACATCAAGATGAAACAATGAAAAGACGCTTCAATCCGCATCCCTCCAACTAAAGAAGATTTTCTTATGTAATAAATTAAATCCATTAGTGCTGAAGGACAGAATATAACAAATCATATGATGAAATAAACAATTTCTTCCCTAATAAAAAAAAGTTGTGTCCCAACCAAACAAAGAATGTCACGTAGCTCCACCGCTTTTGTGAGTCTATCGCCGTTTTATTTCGCATAATTAAATATTATTGTGAAAGTCAATGGACGGCAAACGCGTTCGCCTACGACCCAAATATGAACAACACAACGATTAAAAAAATTCCGATTGCCAAATATGTTTATTAATTTACTAGACTCAAATATAGTATTAGAAGATCAAAAAAAATTATAGGTACATCGAACAAAACTTGACTTCATACTTAATAAAGACTTTATTTAATATAATCATAGGCAGCGCAATAGCGCTGCCTAAGTAAAGAACGATGTTGGCACAATGTATTATCATTATTTTTTTGGTTGGTCTTTGACCAGGGCACTTCGTATCGAAGGAGTTGTCGTAGAAACTTCGAAAAGGGTTCATTCGATTGGAAATTGGAATGGCTTGTGCCCTTTTTAATAGTCGAAAGTGATTGGAAGGCAACTAACACTCCTTCCACCCCCCTCATTTCCCCAAACACATCCAATCAAAATTTTTAGATAACCATTTTGTTCAACGTAGTTGAAAGATCTAGAAATTATGTCTTTGAGGAGGACACTCCAAGAGTTGTAATTTATGCCCTAGGGGCATATAAGATTTTTATTGAAAGCGTTGTCGTAGAAACTTCAAAAAAGGCTCATTCAATTGGAAATTCAAAGGGCTAGTGCCCTTTTTAATAGTCAAAAGTGATTGGAGGGCAACTAACCCCCGTCTCACGCCCACCATTTCCCCAAACACATCCAATCAACATTTTGAGACAGACATTTTGTTCCACGTAGTTGAAAGTTCTGGAAATTAGGTCATTAAGGATGACAAACCCCCCACAGCCCTCAGGGCGAGGGTTGTAAGTTATTCCCTGGGGGCATATAAGGTTTTCATAGAAAGTATTGTCTTAAAAAGTTCAAAAACGGCTCATTCAATTTGGAAATTGAAATAGCTAGTGCCCTTTTTAATAGCTGAATGTGATTAGAGGGCAACTAACCCCTCTGTCACGCCCACCATTTCCCCAAACACATGCAATCCAGACTTTGAGATATTTTTTTTGTTCAACGCATTTGAAAGTTTTGGAAATTAGGTCTTTCAGGATGACAAACCCCTTAGGACAAGGGTTGTAAGTTATGCCCTTTGGGCAAATAATGTTTTTATAGAAAGCGTTGTCGCAGAAACTTCAAAAAGGGCTCATTCAATCGGAAATTGAAAGGGCTAGTGCCCTTTTTAATAGTCAAAAGTGATTGAAGGGCAACTAACCCCCTCTCACGCCCACCATTTCCCCAAACACTTACAATCAAGATTTTGAGATATTCATTTTGTTCAATGCAGTTGAAAGTTTTGGAAATTAGGTCTTTGAGGATGATAGCCCCCCCCCCCTCGGCAAAGGTTGTAAGTTATGCCCTGGAAGCATATAAGGTTTTTACAGAAAGTGGTGTTGTAGAAACTTACAAAAGGGCTCATTCGGTTGGATATTGAGAGATCTAGTGCTCTTTTTAATAGTCAAAAGTGATTGAAGGGCAACTAACCCCCTCTAACGCCCACCATTTCCCCAAACACATCCAATAAAAAATTTTGAGATAATCATTTTGTTCAACGTAGTTTGAAGTTCTGGAAATTAGGTCTTTGGGGATGACAACCCCCCCCCCGTAAAAAAAACCCTCAGGGCAAGGGTTGTAAGTTATGCCCTAGGGGCTTTTTATAGAAAGCGTTGTCATATAAACTTCAAAAAAGAGCTTATTCAATTGGGAATTGAGAGGGCTAGTGCCCTTATTCATAGTCAAAAGCGGTCGGAGGGCAAATCCCCTCCCCAACGCCCATAATTTTCCCAAACACTTCCGATCAACAGTTTGATATAGCCATTTTGTTGAACGGAGTTGAAGGGTCCAGAAATGATGTTTTTCAGTATGACAACCCCCCCCCCCAAAAAAAGCCCTCAGGGCTAAGGTTGTAAGTTATGCCCTGGGGGCATACAAGGTTTTTAAAGAATGCGTTGTCGTAGAAACTTCACAAAGGGCTCATTCAATTGGGAATTGAGATGCTATTGCCCTTATTAATAGTCAAAAGCGATCGGAGGGTGAATGCCCCGCCAAGCCCATCATCTCCACAAACACTTCCGATCAACATTTTGATATAGCCATTTTGTTGAACGTAGTTAAGGGGTCCGGAAATTGTGTCTTTGAGTATGACAACCCCCCCCCCCACAGCCCTCAGGGCTGTGGGTGTTGTCGAAAAAACGCAAAAAGGGGTCATTGGATTGGAAATTGAGAGGGCTATTGTCCTTTTTAATAGTCGAAAGTAATTGGAGGGAAAATCCCCCCCGCCCCATGCCCATCATTTCCCCAGACATTTCCGATCAACATTTAGATATGAGTAGTGGGGGGGGGGGGTGATACTGATACAAATAAGCATCAATAAATAAATGAAACCCAAAACAAACAGAAATTAGAATAAATAACAGACTCAAAACGAGCAGAAATTAATATGAATAGCGTTCTAAACCCCATGCTTTCTAAAAGCCAGAATATAATTTGTACTTTACTGAAAAAAATCTTTTAAATGTTTTCACTTTTATAACTTTAAGAAATAAAAAAATTATTCGGATTTTAAGGAATAAACATCAGCATATGTACATTAAACTGACAATGCACATTTTTTTTTTTTTGTAAATTTATTTAAATTTTTTCAGTAAAGTACAAATTTTATTCTGATGTTTAGAAAGCATGGGGTTTAGAACCCTACTCATATTAATTTCTGCTCGTTTTGAGTTTGACTCTGTTATTTATTTTAATTTCTGTTTGTTTTGGGTTTCATTTATTTATTGATAATGATTCGTGGTAGTTGTATGCTTGGTAGATTATTTGATTCTATTTTTGTTCATTTTTCGTTTAATGGAGTCCTTTAATTTTTTTTTGAAAAACTGATTTTATAGGAAAAGTTTTTTTTCAATAATAATGAAGAAAAAACCTATCTCAACATGGCTAGAATATATACTGTTTATTAAAGAAGCCCCGAGATTAACGCTCCTTTGAAAGCAAATGCGTAGGGGGGGGGGGAGGTCTTCCACTAAGTCTTTTTATATAATTTCTGTTATTTTACAAATATTTTACCGATATCACGGTAGTGAATATTTAAAACTGAAACAGATAAATAAATGCCAATAAGACCATGCAAAGAGATAATGTCTCGGAATAGAATGTAACCACAATTAATTTCACTACAATGGCCAGTAAAAGGGTCATATTAAAATCTAAAACTATCATAAATAAAATTATTTATTTATTCCTAAGAATGTATTACTGAAACCCAAAAGGAACAAAAATTAAAAAGGATAATCACATCAATGAATGAAGAAGATATGGAACCGAAAACATTGAATAATCAAGTCAAACTTAAAACGAACAAAATGTCCATTATAGGGCTACCGCCCCCTATTCACTCTGATTTCTGTTTAAGTTTGGATTATTATGTGACTATTTATGCTCGTTTTAGGTTTTGATAAAGCTCTTCACTTTTTCTGAAAAACTTCTTTTTGGAAATATTTTTCTTAATTTTACTTCTTTTTATTTCCTAATTAACATAATTTTGATTTCTGATCGTTCTGGTTTTTATTTTTTCCTGAATAGTTATTTATGTTCGTGTTAAGCGAACATACATGACTTTATTGACGTTATTTCTGCTCACCTGTTTCATACTGTTTTCTACTTTTTTTCGGAAAACTTCTTTTGGGGTAAACAGTTTCTAATACATATATTTTCATTTTTAGTAGGCGTAGTTTTATTATTGTTTAGTTCTAGAAATATTTTTCTTTCTGCTTAAAAACTAAAATAATGAATTGGAATTAAAATTTTGGGAAATTTGTAAAATTCAATCACAATATTTGACCATCCGTAGATTTGTACAATATTTGTACAACGAGTTGTTAATTCACAATAGTTTTGCCCATGACATAATGTTGTTGAAAGCATTGAAACACAAACCTCCAATTATTCTCTCGTACCTAAAGAGCTGCATTAGTATTTTAGTTTCTCTTTTACCTTCCAACTTGGAACAAGACGGATAAATTAATAATCATTGACATTATATAACATCGAATCTGAGGGGCAAATAACTGACCGTCGCAGGTGTCCCTTCCTTCGTGCCTCCGGCTGTGCCTCCGGCACACCTGAAACAGCGTGTTCCTGGAAGCGAAGGAACACAGTTTTATTTTTGGCTTATGGAAAACGTACAGCGCGTTTTTTACGACGGCAAACTTTCTCCTCTTTAGAGGTTACCTTTACTTGGTCGTGTTGTTTACTGCGTTCGACATTGGAGATCCTGGGTCCTAAAAAGTGGACATTATGCTTTAAACGAGAATTTTATAACCACAAACCTTTACCATTGCCTAGAGATAAATATGCATTCCCTAGTGCTTCTCATTCGTCGATTCAAACGGCTTGGGCTCGAACGTCTTTTCAAACTCTCTGACATGAATAGCCAACCATGTGAAGATTTTTTTTAGAAAGATGCGGTCTCAAACCAGCACGTTCTGTACTGTAATAAACTTTTCGTTCCTCCAACTTCTACATCGAATTCGAAGATATGAAAGTATAACGGATTTTGAAGCTCAATATTCTAATGAACAGTTGTCCTTGCCCAAGGCCAAGCGAGTTAGATCCATCGGTGTTGTGTCTGTCAGTTCCGATTTTTCTTTGCCCGGGGACGATGAAATCAAGCTCGAGCTAGGGCGAGCTCGTATTTATAGCCAGCGAATAATGAAAGCCTTGATACCCGACGACGTACTTTCTGCTTTCGGTCACCAAGTACCAAATATTCGTCTTTCTGCACTTCAAGACAGCGACTCAGACGATGACTCAGAGGAAAATTATGTGTCCGATAAGCAGGAAAAGGCTTCCACGACTGACACTGCATCGGGCTCGGAAAGTGACGGCATCTTTGAAGATTTGACAGTTATTGCTCACTGTGTGAAACACCGAGTTGAGAAAAAATGGGTTAGTGAGCCTGTGACAAACATGAAGAATTCTAGCTTTTGTCTTGTCAAGACTTCTGACGGCTCCATAACACCAATAAAAAAATCCACGCTGTTGTGGCTTCTGAGGGAAAGCTCTGAGAAGCTGAGTAGTGACCGGGTGATTAAAACAGGTGATGGTCCAGGGCCGACAAGTAGGACTACGTGAGTCACCATAAACCAATGCAGAGGTCGGTATGAAATCGGAATTGCGTATCGGTGAATGGTGCGTTTACAGACCGGTTGGTAGGGGAAAGAGAATATTAGTTGGGCGGGTCACACAGTTTGGCTACTTGTCTGGGTAAAGGTGCCACTCTTTAGACATGCAGAAAATGGTGATAACGTTCCCTGACGACATAGGAATTCTGTGCCAGTGGTTCCGGCTGAATGCTGATCTCATATTAACTGCCGCATTGGTAGACCAGGGTTACTGTGACTCCAGCCTGTATATCATGCATTCAGCAGAACCCGTTTCTATAGAAATCGGCACCGACATTGTCTTTGGCTTTGACTCAGACGTCTTCACAAAGCTGAATTCATTTATCCAGAAGAAAGGGTTCCACTTTTTTGATGTCTCGTCAGCATCGCAATCTTCATATTAAAAATGGCACCTAAACCCAAAACTGACCTCAAGACCATAACCACCACCATCGCCATGTTCTGTGTGTCAACAGAAGGAATTTGGTTTAACATTTTTCAGAGGTAGTTGTTATTCTTTTCCCTCCCCTCCTCCTCTCCACTCGGTGATATTTTAATAAAAAAACATATAAATCTTACAACTTTATACATTATCATATCATCTAATGTGTATCACCTTCAGTCATATGGATGACTACTTTCCCTTCTTTTCTCAAACCGCTTTCGAATACATATGACAAAGCTATAAATCTTATCCAGGATGTAAATCGTTCGGCAACTAAACTGTTACTTGATATTAAAAAACTTAATATTCTTTCCTGTGCGTCTTTCGCTCTTCAGCTCCATGGTGATATTCCTAGGTCCCTTAGGTATACGTCTTCTTTG
Organism: Artemia sp. Qi Xiang Cuo; assembly: GCF_049724085.1. NCBI lineage: Eukaryota > Metazoa > Arthropoda > Branchiopoda > Anostraca > Artemiidae > Artemia > Artemia sp. Qi Xiang Cuo. The sequence continues at coordinate 36,402,997 of NC_142803.1, read as the reverse complement.
GTATCTGATCGGTCAAATTATCAACTCCGTAGTTCTCTAAATATCCAAATTCACCATACACCAACAATAAGATCCGATTTTAATCCTCTTGTTGCGTGTCATTTGACATGGAACACCCTTCCCGATTCGGCTCGAGAATGCCACTCGTTTGGCACCTACAAAAGACTAGTAAAAAAATATTTGTTTTCATGTGATTAATTTCTTTACTTTTGCCTGCTGCCAAGTTTTTTTTTTTTTTTTTTTTTTTTTTTTTTTTTTTTTTTTTTTTTGATTTTGTGATTCACTGTAGTTTGATAAAGCTTATTTAGTGAACTCTCCTTTTTTTTTTTTTTTTTTTTCCTTTTATGAAGCAAATGCTTCACATGTTAAAAGTTAAAATTCTTATGTTTATATGTTTAAATATTAATGTTATGTCTATATTCTTTAAATCTTAAGCGTTTAAATGTTTAATGTTTATTTGATCTTTTCATAATCCCCCTCCTACAGGCTGAGGAGCCTTTGTGGGGATTTGTAGATTGTTATGTAATTTTTTTTACTGATATATGGAAAATAAACCTATCTATCTATCTATCTATCTATCTAAACTTCCAAAAAAAAAAAATATTATATACACGTCAATGTATTAGTGGATATGAAGGCACACTACCATTTAACTTTTTTCTTGCCAAATATCTATCGCTCCCCCCGTTCCAGGGAGTCCTTCCCCCTCTAGGAGATACTTTTCCGGTGGCATTTTTACTTCAATTTCCTAAAATTCATATCCTTCAATTTTCACTAATACGAATTCGAATTTTAAAGGTGGTCTTCCAAAAGGCTTACTCTTACAACTTTAAAATTTTTTAACACAAAAAAAACTATTTACTCTCCCGTAGACTGGGCATCCTCCGTCCACAAGAAACCCATCTTTGCGGTGGCACTTTTTACCTTCTTTTTTTTCTTTTTTTTCAGCCCTTTTTACGACCAACCTTAATCAACAAAAAAAATACAACCAACCCATCAACAAAAAACCAAAAATAACCTTAATACCAACGTGCATGAGGGCACAGAACTGAACAGAATCTTGAACCATGTCTCTTACAGACGAGGAGGCCACCCACGGCGGGACTGGTCCTTTCAGATCAAGTGCATGTAACCCTCGTCCCCCATTCGCTTGAGTTGTTGATATAATTTTATGAGTCTCGAATACAATCCAAAATCTTAGGCAGCGGAAGCGATGAATAGCATCAGAAAACTTATTCTGCTCAGTAGAAGACTTAGTAGTAGAAGACTTAGTGTTTATACTTGTGCTAACCAAGCTTAGTTTGATTTACTGAAGCTCATTTGTCCAGTTTCTTAGGGTTGTCGCTGTGATTATCGAGATGATTACTGAAACGTACCAATAAATATCTGAGAAACTAGTTATTTTTTTTTATTTGTTTGCTTTACTTAGCGCTTTTTACTAATAACTCGGTAATAACAGTTTTTCTGACTTTTGCTTTACAGTTTTCTCTTCAAATACCCAAAGGCCTGGGTTTAATACCAAGAAAACTGGATTCTAAGTACAATCGGGAAAAAGGGATCTGTGTTTCTTCCGGATTCTTTCGTGTCAAAGTAGCAGATTCCTTTTTTTTTTAGTACAAATAAGAATCCGAGATCCAAGGGTGCGTCTTGGCACAGCCACTAAACAAAAAAGCAGGTATGATAAAAGGGAAAGGGACGTGTGAAGACGTGATAAAAGGCAAATTTTACCGCTGGCCAAGCCATATTGAATAGGACTGCGAAGCGTAACGTCAATTCTTGGGCGGGAAATTCAAATAACGATGAAACGTGGATGCGTAGACACGTTTTTTCGGAACTTTGGCGAATTTTATTGGCGTAAAATATTTGTCGTAGATCCTACTAATCCACCAGAACGTTTTCACGTCGAAATAATACTAGGAATATTGACAATCAGTTGTTAGTTACAACTAGAAACCACGTTTCACGGTACTTTGAATTTCGCACCTTGCTTTTTAGGTCATTACCGCATAGCCCTATGTTGTATAACTTAAATACCGTGTTCCGGGATTTTTTTTTGAATTTCGGGATTTTTTTTAAAGAAAAAGCGGAATTTTATTTTTGAGCTGGTGGCAACGCTGCATGTGTAATGGGAAAAAGTGACACCATCAGTGCCATCGTAGGGTTACCTAGTTTTTGCATGGATATCAACAACTTGCAGTCCTTCGTTCTTCTTCTTTAAGTACATATCAGTTGTTTTCAGTCTTGGGGGTTCTTTTCCTTGCCAAATAAACCCGTAAATGATTTTTTCCAAGTTTTAAAAGATCACTTTTGAAGGTGCTGAAATATTCGACAGATACCGAATAACAGGCAGGCTGTATATATTTATATATTGCGCCATTTGGAATATGCCTCCGGCGTGCCCCCGTGCTTCATGCCTCCAGGTGTTCCTCAAAATGCCCAGTTGTTAACCCCTCGATCGAATCCTCAAAAATTAACAATTTCACCCCCAGTGCAAAGACAGTTATCTTCTAATCAAATAAAAGATGCAATATATCCGATTCTCTCTTTCTGAATACTCGCAACTTCTTTACTTGGATATTACTCAAGTTTATGAGAATGAACATAAAAAATATAAAATGCAACACGAAGATAACGACTACTCTTCTCAAAAGCATATATTTAACGAATGAAAAGTCAGTAAAGCTTTTAAGGGGAATACGTATTTTTAATTATGATAATTAAATTGTGTAACGACGCTCAGATAGAATCTGAGTGTCGATAATGTACATGTAACGCCGCTCAGATAGAAGGCATCACGCAAACAGAAACAAAAATGACAAATATTATTTACTTTATATATATATATATATATATATATATATATATATATATATATATATATATATATATATAATGTTGAAAAGTTAGTATACTAAATTATAACTAAATTATAAGGTCTTGTTCAAGACCCTTCTTACTTAGAGTAGGTTGTCACTGGCCTGATAAACAAGGAAGTGAATTTTCGCACCAAGTCAGGGCTTGGCTTGTTTCTATACCGAGTTAGTCCGCAGCTTGGACTAGTTCCTTTCTGCAATTCAGGCCTTATACTCAGTTTCGCATTGCATCACCAAAATTTCACACCTTGGAATTAGATGGTTTTCGCACTAAATCAGGACTTGGATTGTTTTTCATTGAGCAAAATTTGCTTGATTTTCAGCGCGTCGGCAGACTTCTGCACCTTGCACTTGGCTTATTTTCGCACTGAGTTAGAACATAGCTTGTTTTTCAACCGAGTCAGTCCTCAGATTAAATTTGTTATTATCATTTTTTTTTGCACCGATATTGTGTATCTTGCAACATCAAAACTTTTTTGCAGAAAATTTAGAAATTAAAGAGTGTAGGATCGAAGGGGTCAAATAAACTGACTTGTGACAGTCCCAATGTTTGTTGAATTTTAAAAACTAGCAATTTCTAAAAAAAAAAAAAAAAAAAAAAAAAAAAAAAAAACATAAACAGGATGCCCTCTTAGATGCAGAGACTTCCATAAGGAGCCGGGTGAAAATAAAAAACTAATTTACAAGACTCAATAGCCTTTCACCGACCACGATGTCAATAACATTTAGTTTTCTAACTGAATACAAGCAAGCATTCAGCTGAGCAAGCTCAGTTTTCAATAAAACATTAGTTTTGAGAATTCTACAGATATTAGGAAATATCAAGAGTCAGTTTGTTTATTCTATTTTTGTAGAATATACAACTAGAGAAGTCACCATGAATTTTTGTTAAAATTAATTTAAGAAATTTTTCCAGAAAACAAGCTTTCCAAAGAAAAGTAAAGAGCTCCATTAAGCCTAAAATGGGCAAAAATGAAGTCAAATAATTTCCCAAGCGTAAAACTACCAGAAGTCACTATAAATAAATAAATGAAACTCCAAACGAACAAAAATTATAACAAACAGCCGAATCATACTCAAAACCAGCAAAAATTAACATGAGTAGATAAGATAAATGCCTTCTAAAGACCAGAACATAATTTGCGCTTTACTGAAAAAAAAAACAAAAAAAAAAAAACAAAAAACAAATTACCGTATATTGTCAGTTTAATTGACATATACTCAAAGGCCAATGAGCCTTTCGAGGAGTAATAACATGTAATATTGTATGTGTATCTAATTAAGAATAAAACTTATCTCATCTTATCTTATTTATTCCTTAAAGTTTTGGTAATTTTTTATTTATTAAAGTAAAAAAAGTGAAAACATTTAAAAAATATTTTGTTTTCAATATGAGTATGTGCAAATTATGTTCTGGTCTTGAGAAGGCATGGGGGTTATCAGCCCTACTCATGTTAATTTTTGCTCGTTTTTGGTTTCTTTCATCTATTTATTGTAATTTCTGTCCGTTTTAAGTTTCACTTATTTATTTATAGTGATTTGTGGTAGTTTTGCGCTTGAAAGATTATTTAACTTTATTTCTGCCCATTTTTGGTTTAATGCAGCTCTTTACCTTCCTTTGAAAAACTTGTTTTGTGGAAAAAGCTTTTTAAATTAAAGTCTATTCGTTTTTATTGACATAATATTTTATATCTTTTTAATTTTTTTTTTTATATGTAGCCAATCCATAGTTTGGGTTGCTGTTTGTATGCTGGGGAAATTTTTTCAATAATTTTTAATCCCACACAAAGAATTTTTTTAATTTAGTTTTATAACTTCTGAAGTTGACCTGACAAATAAAATTTAATTTTCATTCCCAAAAAATTCTATCTATGTTCTTTGACACCCTGGATACGCTTACACTCTTTTTATTTATTTAAATTGTAAGAGCAGAAGTAGCAATATTAATAGCCCCAAAAAATTCAACTTAATACCCCCAGTCGTTGTCGATGCATTGCTGAGGTTCCTTATTGGCAACCATAAACACAATGCCTTTTGATTTAGTTTAAAGCAAAATGTATTCTTAAAGATAGTGGGCCAACTGCATAATTGTGGGGGGTTGACATGCCCAATATACCCAAAGACATAGTTGCTGGACCGTTCTACTATGCTGAACAAAATGGCTGTCTCAAAATTTTGACTGGATGGGTTGAAAATGAATGGGCTTGAGAGAAGGGCTGCTTGCCCTCCAATCTCTTTTTACTCTTAAAAAGGGCACCAGAAACTTTTAATCTTGAATCGAAATAGCTCTTTTAAAAGTTTCAATGATATTTCTAGCTATTATATAGTGGTACTGCCTATGCTATTGCTTATATGTCCTATTGAAAACCTGCATGCATAAAGTTTTATCGTTTAATTGAAACTCCTTCTAAATGTTCCCGAAAGTTTTACCTTGATTCCCTCAGCGTCATTGGTTACAATAACTGTAGTGGTAGTATTAACAGTATATATATAGTGCCTTCTGGCTAGTACAAGATCCCTCACAACTTACCATTAAAGGTCTAATTTAATAATATAAATTGTTTTTCAGAAATTCCTTTTCACATGTTTCAAAGTCCACATGCTCATAGTTTGTTTTGATTTAGTTCAACAACTGCCTAAATAATCCTTAAAAGCTTGACCTTAATAGCCCTAGCTTGCGCAGTAACAATAATTGCAGCAGTATTAGTAGGAGTATCCAAATATTACTTTCGGTTTCCTCAACATTTTCCTCAGCACGTACTGAAAGTTTCGGCTTAATAGCATCAATCATTCTCGAAGTATTTCTGGTGTGTCTGCTTGACAACCTGTGTAGGCATAGTGAATCTCGAATTAGTTTCATACAGTTTCTATCCCAAAATTTTTACCTTAATATCCTTCGTTTTAATACAAGTAGCATTAGTAGGAGAATTAATTGTAGTAGTCTAAGCTTTAGTGGCAGAAGTAGTAATAATAGTAACAGTAGTATGAGTAGAAGCAGTAGCATTAGTATGCAAATATTTTCTTTTGGTTAGTTCAACATCCCTCACATTGACAGCCTGCATACAGACAGCATGTTGTGATTCACTTCATCTTCCCCCCTGAATATTTCTTGAAAATTTCACCTTCATACCCTTAGGCATAGTTGTAATAGTAGTCCTAATAGTAATATTGATATTACTAGTAATAGCACTGAATAGCGTTAGTACTACTATCAGCAGTAGTATTAAAATATTGCCTTTTGGCCAGTAGAACATCCCTCTTAACAAGCTCTGGAAGTTTAAACTTAATACAATTAGCCATTGCTAAGACATTGCTGAAATACACTTCTTATAGCCTGTCCTTTATGTTCATATACTTCTTGAAATTTTCATCTCAATGCTCTTTGTCTTACAAGTAGTTGCAACAGAAGTAGTAGTAAATGGAGCAGTAACAGTAGTTTTAGCAGTAGTGTCCACATATTGCTTTTCGGTGAGATGATCTTCCCCTTTAAAAATTTTCTGAAAGTTCCAACTTAATACTCAAATCAATTCTTGAGATACGTTATTTTGACAAAATACATGCACATAGCATCTCTTGATTTAGTTCAAAATTCCTCTCAATTATGTAAATAGAGTAGTGTGGTAGTAGTAGTGGTGGTAGTAGTAGTGGTGGTAGTTGTAGTAGTATTGGTAGCATGCAAATATTACCTTTTTGATCATATCCCTTATCATTTCCCAAAAGCTCCAAATTAATATAGTCATTAATTCCAAGTCATTCCTGAGTTACACCCTTTTGACAATCCGTATATACATACCATATTTTGATTTAGTTCAACATTCTCTGAAAAGCTCACCCGAATGCCCTTCGTCTTCTTGGAAAGTAAAGTTCAAAAATGCATAGCTTTTTCAGTAACACATACTATCCTTACGACTTCCGAATTCCAATCAAATGAGCTCCATCCGATCTAAAGTTTATACGACCACCCGTCCCATAAAACCTTATATACCCCGGTGCATAATTTGCAATCCTTGCCCATGGGCTCTAGAAGATTGCGTCCACACTAAAGACAATGTTATATGATTTTTGGACTATTGGTAACAAAATGGCTATTTCACAATTTCACTTGAATGCGTTTCAGGAAAAGAGGAAGTCAGGGGGAGGGGCTAGTTGCTCTCCACAATGTTTGAATATTAACAGGGAACTGGAACTAAACATTTTCAATCCAATGAGCCTCTTCTGAAGTTTAAAGGACCACCCCACTCACAAAACCTTATATGCTCCTGGGGCATAACTTATAACCCTTACCCCCTTACTCTGGAGGATTTTGGCAACATCAAACGCCTTACTGTACGGTCTTTAGACTATTTTTGAAAAAAAAATGGCTGTCTCAAAATTTATATCGGATACATATGTGGAAAATACGACGCGGAGGGGGGGGGTGGCTACCCCCGATCACCTTGACTCTTAAAGAGGGAACTAAAACATCTGATTGCCAATCCAATGAGCCCCCTCCAGAGTTTATACGACCATCCTTTCCGTAAAAACCTTATATGCCGTCGGGGCATAACTTACAACCCTTGCGCTGAGGGCTGTGGGGTGTCATCCTCAAAGACATAATTTCCAGACCTTTCAACAATGCTGAGCAAAATGGCTATCTAAAATTTTTTATTAGATGTGTTTCGGGAATTGATGGGCGTGGGGGGTGCTTTTTGCCCTCCAATCATTTTTGACTATGAAGAAGAGCACTAGCCCTTTCAATTTCCAATCGAATGAGCCTCTTTCGAAGTTTCTACGACAACGAATGACCATCTAAAAATTTCTGTCAGATGCATTTCGGTAGAATACGAGGTGGGGTGGGGGGGGGTTCACCCTCCGATCGGTTTGACTCTTAAAAAGAGCACAAGAACTTCTGATTACCCATCCAGTGAGCCCCCTCCGACGTTCATACGACCACCCTTTCTATAAAAACCTTATATGCTCCCAGGGCATTACTTCCAACCCTTGCCCTGAGGACAGTGAGGGGGGTTGTTATCCTCAAACACATAATTTCTGCACCCTTTAACTACGCTTAACAAAATGGTTATCCCAAAATTTTGATTGGATGTGTTTGGGGAAATGGTGGTCATGGAAGGGGGTTAGTTGCCTACCAATTATTTTTTACTATTAAATAGGGCAATAGCCCTTTCAATTTCAGATCGAATGAGCCCCTTTCAAAGTTTCTACGATAAGTCCTTCGATACAAAGTACCCTGGTCTAAAATTAAAAAAAAAAAAAAATATGTCTACATCACTCTTTGCTTAGGCAGCGCTACTGCGCTACCTATGATATGGCATTAAATAAAGGCTTTACTTCCTACCCTTTAAATTTACCTATGATATATGTGCAACTATTTGACATAAGATGGATAAAAGATTAGGGGCATATTAGTCCAGAAAGTATATTATCACCAGTATCTTCGAGACGTTGCAGAAAAAAAAAATATAATGACAATGTAAAAACGTAAATGAAATTTTTCACTAGGCAATAATTTTTTCACAACCCATTTTTTAGTTCTTCAAACAGTTCGTGGTAACGAACTATAAGTAAGGAGTAAGGAGGCTCAATAGTAACCAAAACTCTAAAATTTTGATACCAATAGATAAATCAGAAGAAAAAGATTTTTATGCTGATTTCAAATATATGTTTCATGAAGTTTAGTCTTACCCATCAAAAGTTATGCGGCTGAGAAAATTTGCCTAATTTTCGAAAAAAAGGGGAAACAACCCCTAAAAGTCATAGAACTTTAATGAAAATCACACCATAAGATTCAGTGTATCAGAGAACCCTACTATAGAAGTTTCAAGATCCTGTCTACAGAAATATGGAATTTTATATTTTTTGCCAGAAGAAAAATCACGGATGCGTCTTTTTTTTCCAGGGGTGATCGTATCGATCCAGTAGTCCCAGAATATCGTGAGAGGGCTCGTTCGAATGGAAATTAAAAGTTCTAGTGCCCTTTTTAAGTGACCAAAGAGGGCAACTTGGCCCCTCCCACGCTCATTTTTTTCCCGAAGTCACCCAATCAAAATTTTAAGATAGATATTTTGTTCACCATGATAGAAAATTTAATAAATATGCCTTTGATGGTGACTTAATCTCCCACATTTCCCGGGGAAAGGGTTGCGTTATAAACTTTGCTCATTGTTTACATATAGTATTGCTTATTGGGAAATATACAGACGCTTTCACGAAGAATTTTTTTCTAATAGGGGGGGGGGGGTCGGGGCAGAGTAGGGGTTACGGCGGAGGATCTTTCCATGGAGGAAGTTTCCTTGGGGGAAGGGACAATTCTATGAAGGGAGCGCCGGATTTCCCAGCATTATTTAAAAAACAATCAGAAATTAAATAAAAAAATAAGTTTTTTTCAACTGAAATTAAGGAGCAACATTAAAACTTAAAACGAACAGAAATGATTACGTATATGAGGGGTTTGCCCCCTAGTCAATACCTCGCTCTTTACGCTAATGTTTTTTTAGCACTTTCAAAAGAGCTATCTATTCTGATTAACCGGCCTTTGTGATTCAGGGGTTTGTGATTCGAACAAAATTCGAACTTTAGCGTAAAGAGTGAGGTATTTAATAGGGAGCGGACTCCCTAATATGCGTAATAAAAACATACAAATATAGAAATTCGTTACGTAAGTTAATTCATAAGTTACGTCAGAACAAAATTTCGAGAAAGCCATTTAGCAAAAAAAGGAAAATTAATATGCAAATTTCGTTTTAATTATTCATGTACGGTGAGCCAAAATTAAAGCTGCATTAATTAAAAACGTTAAGAAATTAACTAAAAAAAAGAAGTTTTTTTTAACTGAAAGTAAGGAGCGACATTAAAACTTAAAACGAACAGAAATTATTCCGTATATGAAAGGGGCTGTCCCCTCCTCAACGCCTCGCTCTTTACGCTAAAGTTTGACTCTGTCACACAACTTTATTTTTTAAAACAATAAAAAACTTTAGCGTAAAGAGCAAGGCGTTGAGGAGGGGACAGCCCGTTTCATATACGGAATAATTTCTGTTCGTTTTAAGTTTTAATGTCGATCTTTACTTTCAGTTAAAAAAACTTGTTTTTTTTAGTTAATCGCTTACAAAGGGTGCTGGGATAGGGAATATACATAAGGGGTAATGCAAGCCCTCAGTTAAGAGTTTTCTGGGATGGAGATTACAATAATACCCATGTTTTGTTCCCAATATGTCACCTCCAGGAAAGAAACCAAAAATTGTTATTTCTGGGACCATATAGAAATTTATGTTAGAAATATTACGACGAATATGAAAAAAAAAGCTAAACATGAGCTGTATCTTTTGAATGAGTCATAAAATATGTCGTTAAATTTTACGGTAGTCTGTTAGTCCTGGCGAAAAAAAAAGAAAAAAAAATCACTGCTAACCAAACAAACGAATGATTTCCCTTGTTTTACAACATGGGGAATTCAAACAAACCCGCTTGTTCAGAATATTGGAAAAATTGATTGAATAGCACAAAATTTGCATTTTCCGGCATTTTGGCCGTCTTTGGTCAAAACACAATATCCTGTGGCAAAAAATGGCAGAAAACATCACTTTGCTCTGGCGTGATCTCTTCTGCTACTAAAAAAGAGCACCAGGTATTGTGATTTCAATTCGAAAGAGCCTTCTTCCAATATTCTGCAACCGCCGGTTTGATACGACCACAAAGGGAAAATAATAACAGAAAGAAAAGGTGAAGTCAGTCCTACCTTGATGTTCAATATGTGGGAATGTAAGCCTCCAATAAAAGGTTCCTGACAATGGCAATTCTAGTGGTGCACTTTTCATTTCGATTCGTAGCCATTTTTGACAGCTTTAAAGCTTTTTTCCAAAATCCAACAAAATCTGTTTTCAAATTTAAATTTTACCATTAAGTTTGCCCTGCATAATAATCATCATTCCCGAATCATCTTTAAGTCAAACATTTTTCGCAATAGACAGCTTTTTTTTTCAAATCGCGTTTCCAAACTTTAAGTACTTTAGGGCTGTAAGCTCTTCAGTAGGCTGTAGCTATTGCTGCAACCACGAAGTAAATGCAATTTGATCTCTCAATTTATCCAAGTTTACCTTTACTGCCTGAATAACTGCCTGGATTCTGTTTAGACTTTCTTTCACTAAGTAGAAGCTAAATATAAAACATGTAGGCAAGGGCACCTATAAAAAAAGAATTCAGATAGCAGGAGGGCATTTATTTTTTGCCAGGAGAGTACCATGTTCTTTCTGCAAATTACAAAATTTTGCACTTTTTGACTGTTATTAGTATGTCAGGAAGAAAAACCCAGTCTAAAACTCCGAACCACTCTAAACCCATGGGGCCCAAACTCCTCTCCTCCCGTATGTGTCTGTCTTTTCCAGATTCATTTAGATTGGAAATCTATTTTGATATTAGTCTAAGATAAAACTAGCATGGACATTAAGTTTGCCACAAAAAGTAGATCAAGACGCGCCCTAACTATGGACAACTGTGGAAATTTACTTCCATAGTTTTTCTTCAAAGACAGATCAAGCCTTCACGGGCTTACTAACATAGAGCTAAAAAGTTCCAGTTCCTGGAGAAAGAATATTTATGTTTTTTTGATAAAAAAAAATAGTCAGAAACTGTCGAAATCTAGGCTACTAAAACGAAAATGTTTCGTGCGGTTTTCTGACTATGCAACTCATAATCCAATGTTTGGATTTTATATCTTATCTCTTTGTTTCTGTTCGCCTTTCATCAATTGTATCTATTTCATTATCTCGCTCTTTTTGCTTTTCTATTTTACCCAAGCCTATTTATCACTTTTATTTTCACGCTACGTTTTAATTTTTTTAGATTGCGTCTTATTGTATTTTGAATTCCTTCATTTAAGGTGGGCATAAATTATATTGAAATGTCTGTATATCTCTGTCATTGTGCTAATCCAGAGGTTCTCAACCCAGTGCCAGCGGGCGCCATGGCGCCCGCAGAACGATTCGTATGTGCCCGCCTCTCACTATTCGACAGAACCAGAATTTTTTTCATAAATATTATTTTAAAATATGATTTATTTATATTTCATTTTTTAGAGTTTTAATTTTTTTTTTTACTGCCTAGGCTTATTAAATATGTTCGATACTTGTCCCATTTTGTCTAGCGGCGAGCCAGACTGCACTATTTACGCTAGCCGGGAACGGCTAGTGCCATTTGCACATCACCCTTTGTACACGCAGAAAACCCGACGTGAACGAATGGAACGAACGCCACAAACTGATCCAATAAACGCCGAAGGCGCTAAATCACATGGCACATTACTCTGATTACTTCGGCGATCATCGGCTCACTTCGGGTTTTCCGCGTGTACATGGGAATGATGCGTAAAAAGCATTCCCAGCCTGGAACCGCGTATGCTGCTCTGTTCGGGTCGCGACAGTTAGATAAGAGACATGTTCGTCAGACGAAACACGAATTAGGAGTTTTCTATAAAAATAATTAACAGGCTAAAAGCGAGGTGCGTTATTTATTGTATTCATAAGCCATGATCTTGAATAAACTATTTTGTTAAGGAGATAGTTATAGTTCTTGTTATAATATATTTATGCATAAAATGCAAAACAGACTTGCGCTATAACATTGATATTATATTGTAGTTCAATTATTAATTTTTGTATTATTTATTTTAGCCCTAAAATGAGTGGACCAAGTAAGAGACAACGAACCTATAATTTTAACATTGACTGGGAGGAATCATATCGTTTCGTTAAATTGAAAAATAAATGCGTTTGTTTGTTGTGTGGTAGTAGCATTGCAGTGCCGAAAAAACATAACGCTGAACGACACTTTCAGACAAATCATAGCACTTTTAATCTGAATTATCCTTTTAAATCTGAAGTAAGAAAGAAAAAAATTGTGATCTAAAATCAAGTCTAACAGCACAACAGACTGTTTTCACTAGACATGTTAAAAATTCTAAAAAATCCACTATTGCTTCTTTTCAAAATATCTCACATGTTCGCAAAAAAAAGAAACCTTTCATTAATGGTGAGTTGTTTAAGGAACTATTTTTGACTGGCACCGATTCTTTGTTTGATAGATTTTCTAACAAACGTGAGATTGTCTCAGCAATACAAGACTCACAGTTGTCAAATAACACAGTCACAAGAAGAATACATGCAATTTCAACATACATACAAACTCAGTTAAAAACTGACTCGGAAATATGTGACAGGTTCTCGCTACAATTTGACGAGTCAACAGATATATCAGACACCCCACAGTTATCAGTTATGGTGAGAATGGTGTTTAGTAATTTGACAGTAAAAAAGGATGTGTTACAAATATTACCTATGAAAGGACAGACAAGGGGTGAGGATATTTATAATACATTCAAAACATACACCAAGTCAATAAATATGCCTTTGCACAAGCTGTGTGCAATAACCACTGATGGGGCACCAGCAGTGATGGGCAAAAAAATAGGATTTACTACCCTCTGCGTGAAGGACGATCCATTTTCAAATTTCTTGTCCTACCATTGTATTATACACCAAGAAGCTCTGTGTTGTAAAATTATGCCATTTGAAAATGTCATGAAAATAGTTACAAAAATAATCAATTCGATTCGAGCAGCTTCTTTGCAACACCGACTTTTCAAGGCCCTGTTATAAGATACTGAAGATAAAGAACATGATCTTATTCTGCACACTGAAGTACGTTGGCTCAGAAAAGAAAAGGTTCTTATAAGATTTGTGAGTTTAATTGAAGAAATAAAAGCATTTATAAAGGATATAAAGGAAAATTATGATGAACTAGCTGACTCTGGCTGGCGGATTGATTTGGGATTTCTCTCAGACATCCTGGAAAAATTGAATTCTTTAAATTTGGAGTTGCAGGGTAAGGACAAAAGCATATCTGAAATGATAAACTATGTAAAGTCATTTAAAGCTAAATTGGATTTGTTCATATCACATCGGCAGATCAATTCTCTCGTGCATTTCCCACTTATGAAGGAAATGCTAGGTGACAATAAATTAAATGGGACATTATTTATTAAGCATCTTCAAGAGTTAAAAAAACAGTTGGAAGAGAGATTTTTCCAGTTTAAACATATTGAGACAATAGTTTCCTTCTGTATCAATCCTTTTACTTGCCAAATAGATGTTATGGAAATGGCCGCATGTATTGCAGATTTTGTTCAAGGTAAGACAGAGGAACTAGAGTTAGAAATTTCGGACCGAAAGAATAATATTTTGCTAAAATCCTTAATGTCAGCTGACTTTTGGAATGCACTGGATAGAGAAAAGTTCCCATTGTTGAAAAAAGCGGCATATAAAATTGAATCATTTTTCGGTTCGACGTATTTATGCGTATCATTGTTTTCAAACATGAACATAATAAAATCAAGATATAGATCTCGAATCACCGATGAGCACCTTTATGATTGTCTGCTAACAGGATTATCGTCATACGCTCCTAATTATGAAGCTCTGGCCGACAGGCCAATGAAATGCAACACCAAAGATCACATTGACTTTATTATTTTTTTTAATTAAATATTTTCTTTGTATTTGTGTGTTTTGTTTACTTTCTTTACGTTTTGTAAATACACTTCTCTGTGTGTATGCAATTTGAAAAAAAACAACAATAATTTTATTATTTTGAAACATTTTTGTTTATCATTTATCAGTATATTATGACTATGAGAAAATAAGAAAATAAATTATGGGAAAATGACAAATTATAGAAGGAGTTTGTTGATTTAAAATAGGCGGTGCCCGCCACCCTACCGATATTTTAGAATGTGCTCTAGAGTAAAAAAAGGTTGGGAACCCCTGTGCTAATCAATGCTAGGCACCGATTAGCTAGCGGTATCGATGCTAGGTTAATTGATGCAGCTAGCGGCAGCTGCAACCAAGTAAAGAGCAAACCACAGCCCTCAGTAACCAGAAGTTAAAAAACGCGTTTTGAAAAAAACTGCCTAGTGAAAAAAAAATTTCATCTGACACTGATTCAGGAATGGTAACTATTATCTCGGTTCGCCTTAAAAGTAAAAGTTTATTGCGAAAAGAAGTCTATGGTGATTTCGGGAAAAAAAAAAGCCTGAAACCCCTCGAAAATAGCGTCAGATCAAAATGAAAAGCATATCATTGGAATCAGCATGGTCGAAAACTCAGGGATATTACAGTCCCCCTCCTTGAACGACAATGAAAATCACCTTTTTGCATGGGTAGCACTGGTCTGTCTGCCTCTTTTATTTCTGCAGGCCTAGCGGGTGACGAGAACATCATAGGGAGATGTTTAATGGCTCATTTGAACGGAAGTTAAATTTTCTAGTGCCTTTTTATGTGACCGAAGCGATTGGAGGGCAACCAGCCTCCTCCCTAACGGCCCCTCTCCCCAAAGTCCACTGCGAAAAGAAATTTATGGTGATTTCGAAAAAAAGTCTGAAACCTCCCAAAAATGGTGTCAGGTCAAAATGATAAGTCTACCATTGGAATCAGCAATGGGAAATTACAACTCCCCTCCTTGAACAACAAGGAAAATCACTTTTTTTGCATGGGCAGCACTAATCTGTCTCTTTTTTCTAGCAAGGCTAGGGTGTGACCGGAACATCATAGAGAAATACGTAATAGTTCATTCGAACGGACATTGAACTTGCTAGTGCCCTTTTTTAAGTGACCAAAAAGATTGGAGGGCAACTAGCCCCCCTCCCCCAAAGTCATCCAATCACAATTTTGAGATAGCCATTTTGCTCAATCTATTTGGTAAAAGAGAGTATTTAAGTCCATATTTGGCAAGAAAACTACTTAATCCTTACTATACGAAATTTTTATTCTACACAATATTTTAAAACAATAAACAAAGAAACAACCTCCCAAATGTCTCTAATGCCATGCCAAATATCTTATATAGTCGACTTCAAGTGGGACCTAGGACTCTATCCATCTTGAAAAGAATAAAAGATCAAATTTGAATAAGAATCGTTTCAAGAGTTTCAACCTAATTCAGTCTAAAGGATTGGTGGTGGAGGATGAGGTCTCTAGATTATAATTATTTTACAAAATCTTAATTAACAAATTATTACAGAGCTTATAATTAAAAAACAGAGTTTTTCCGAGGGAAGTAAAGAGCGAAGTCTAAATTTAAAACAAACAAAAATAATTACTTCACAGCCTATCTAACATATATAAATAAAACTAATGCAAATAAATCAACTGGTGATATTTCCCTATGTTTGTGGCATTACAGAAAACTAGCATTTTGCCGAAAACACAAAAGCCAAGTATACAAAACAAGAATATTGATTTAGGAGTCGAAAGTAAATACGTAGCCTCAGAACAACAAACTAATTTATAACGTTTTTCATAGTCCTACAGGAGCTGTGATATCAGTAACTTTCAGTACATAATTAAAATTATCTTAAAACTTAAGTTTAAAGTCATTACATAGCATATAAAATAATGAATTGATTTGTCAGGTAACATCTTGGTCTCACCTAGTATAACTCGAAATGAAGAAAATATCAACTGTAATATGACCTCTAGAAATCCAGTTATTTCTCTCTATAAAACGGAGAATTTTAAGTTGTGATACAAATTCTAAAGCGAGTCTGTAGTCCTAATACTAATAAGATTCCTTCACTTCAAACTTGTCTACAAAACAATCATGAAATGTCCTTTTCAGATCCAAAGCGATAGTCAATCGTTGAACTGAGCTGATTGTGCAGAAGTGACGCCAAATGAAACGAAAAATAAATAAATAAAGCAACAATCTAAAAGTGCTTTTCTTTTATACTGTTAAAAGAGGGGGTTAGTTGTTAAGAGAGGGGGGGGTAGTTGCTCTCCAATCACTTTCGACTATTAAAAAGGGCACTAGCTCTATCAACTTTCAATCAAATGAGCCCTTTTTGAATTCTTTACGACAAAGCTTTCTATAAAAAACTTTATATGCCTCCAGGCCAAATTTTACAACCTTTTCTCTGATGGCTCTTATGTAGTTATTATCCCCCACGACCTAATTTCCAGAACTTTTAACTACGTTGACAAAAATGGCTATCTCCGAATTTTTATTGCATGTGTTTAGGGAAATGGTGGGTATTGAAGGGGGGAGGGGTTAGTTTCCCTCCAATCACTTTCAACTATTAAAAAGGGCACTAGCCCTTTCAATTTACAATCGAATGAGCCCCTTTTTGAAGTTTTACGACAACGCTTTCTATAAAAACCTTACACGCACTCAGGGCATAACTTACAACCCTTTCCCTGAGGGCTGTGTAGGAGGGGTGTCATCTTCAAAGACCTAATTTCCAGAACTTTCAACTACGTTGAAAAAAATGGCTATCTCAAAATTTTTATTGGATGTGTTTGAGGAAATGGTGGGCATGAGAGGGGGGTTAATTGCCCTCCAACCACTTCTGACTGTTAAAAAGGGCACTAGCCCTTTTAATTTCCAATCGAATGATCCCTTTCTGGAGTTTCTACGACAACTCTTTCTATAAAAGCCTTATATGCCCCCAGGGCATAAGTTACAACCCTTGCCCCGAGGGCTGTGGGGGGAGTGTCCTTCTCAAAGGCCAATTCGTACGATTCCGATTACTATTTTGAAACCACTTGGAATTATATACACAAGGAGAGTTAATCCCCAACTTAGCAGAAATAAAAACTTGTAACGATAAGGGCAGGTGGTCATAGTCCCTCTCTTCTTCGTCAACGTGAACGCTAGATGTCGATAGATCGGCTGAGCAGACACAATGGTCAAGGTTAGAGCCAGAACCAGTATTATAAATATAAGTACATAGCAGATCTTTATATATAATCCGAAAGCCGGGGGGAAGGCTATCTAAGAGGGTTTCGGATTGGGGAGACGTCGAATTTCTATCACAATCCAAATCACAAATTAATAACCAGTCGCATCCATTCGCACAAATCCCAGAGATTAAATTTTCAGCTTGAAACAGGTCTTAGTAAATGCAGTAAAAAAAAGGATATTGTTCTTGCTATGCGGCAGGTAAACTTTAATATTGCTAAATCTGATCGCGAGATAATGATCATCAGAATCATAACACTTAGGGGGAAAATGGCAAAGTTGGCGCTTGGTGATCCACGCCGGACCTCCTGAAGGTCGACCACGTGTACGCCGTGCATTCGTGGTAAATACGATATGATCTGGACTTCTACGTCAACACTGGTACCGGGTAATAAATGTTCTTGAAGTAACACTACATCAAAAGAGCTCAACAGACTGTCAAGAACATCTTTGTCCTTGGTTCCATTAATATTAGAAGAGCATATACTAGTAGATTTTAAATTCATTTCCGATCAGATTTTGCAACAATTTCACGAAGCTTAGGACATTTAAGGCTATAAGATACATGATTGCCAGCACAATTCGCACATTTGGGGGGGCAGGTTGCAAGGCGAGTCTTTGGTTGATTCATAAGGACCCGAAAATCTCGTACATTTCACAATAGGGCTCTTGCAGGTAGCTACAAAGTGGCCAGAAGACCAACACTTGTGGCAGCATTGAGGAAAAGCTTCGAGCTCAACAACACGTAGACATTCATAATCAATTTTCAATCCAGTTCTAAGCGCGTATTTAAGTGCAGCACTGTCCCGAAAACCAAGCTTAACCGTCTTAGAATTGTCAACTGTAGTGGCATCCGTGAATCCATCACAGTCCAATATATTCGATAAATCATAATCATGCTCAATTCCTCTAAGGAGACCATAAAACTTTTTTTCAGTCAATTTTGCCTTCGAATTACTAAGAACAGACGAACCAGATTTGCAGAAGTCTTTTGCAGACAGATATTTAATTTTCACAACTAGTTTATCACCCACCGATCGTAAGTTGACAACAGATTCATCTCCATGAATTTTATCGATCAATTCTTTACGTTTAGCTGGATTATTCACATTTGGAGGCACATTTGAGATAATAACGGTAGCGGAACCATCAGGGGCGTCACTAGCTGGAGCAATTTGTGGGAAATTTAGCTCATAAGGTGTTAACTTTCCATTTATAACTTCAAGAGTTTGTTGAATTTTATTTACCGTAGTGGCTAAACGGGAATAAGCCATACCTGGTATAACAGGAACTGCAGTAGGGTTGCGAATCTTGTAAGCGGGAGCTTGTAATCCATCAGAATCAAATTTTCAGAAAAGCTAAATAATATCCTTGAGATGGTTAACTAAAGCTTTTTGGCCTGTACGCTTCGGGCAAGACTCAGGCGGAGAAACAGAGTTATAAAGAGATTTCTTAGTACCATACACACTGGAAATGTCGAAAAAGTCCATAGCATCTTTTATAAATAGTTCATCCTCAATACCTGCTTCAACGTTTACTTGAATAAGGTTCAAAACAGGTGAATACATACATTGCTTTTCATCAGATGAGAGCACGCTCGATATATCAGACATAATTTCAGATATGAACAGGTTAATCTTTTAATAGCAGAGCATCACACATAATTAAACGAGTAAATAATCCGTTCGCAGGTTAACTCAGGTAGTCATTGTCATGATGCGCTAGACATTTCACTCGGAATCATAACCCTTTGACAAATATTGTGAAATGTAAACTAGCTTCACCTAGCTACATTCGAATTTACTCAAAAGCTTACTGGTTAATAAAATATCCAATTTAAGACAGATGCGTTCACTTTGAACTCTGAATCAATACTGAAAATTCAGATTTAAATTCATTTTATTTAAATTTTATTACTTTTGTTTTAATTCAGATTTAAATGGTATTATTTCACATTTTCCTATTTATATGCACCATTTATAGTATTCTTTTTCCCAAGGTGTTATTGTTCCCTACTACTGTCTACGGGGAATATGACTATAAAAAAGGTTGGTTCGAGGAATCCACCTTCTTAAAAAGTCCCTCTTTTTAGTCGAAATTGATTTGAGACCAGTCAGCCCCTGTCCTAGAACTTGTTTTGATATCTGGTCCTTTCGTTACCACTTAGGACATCTGGTCGACATTTTGAGGTACCTGTTTTGTACTTTCTATGCGTCTGTTCAATTTTGCGTTTGAGGAAATTATCTGGGGAGGAATTTTCCTGGGGGGTGGCCCCCATCTTAAGCATACCTTACTGAACTGAAGTGGCATATCCACTGCATACTATTATTTCTTCAAATTATCAGCCGGAAATTCATTTTTTTTTTTAGTTCTAGTTTGGGGCTAATTTATTTGCGTGGTGGATTAGTACATCTTAGATAAGACAGTAAAAATTGCTTTTTGAGCGAGATTGACAGAGGGGTAGGCCTAATTTCGTAATAGATTTAACTTAAACCTCTTAAGACTCGACCCCCAACCGGCTTGACCCAATTCGAGATGAACAAATGACCCTTTGTTTAACCAATTCATGTAATGCATAAATCATCTAATAGGTAAAATCGGAGTCAACTTTCGACTCAAAGTACCACTAACCTATTTGTCGGTAAACTAAAGGACCAAAGCATTTTAAAAATTATCTGTTTACAGAAAGTAAATAAACACAATATTCTTACCCATATACAAGTGATCTTCATCGGGATCATCTAAAACCTCGACAAGCCGAACGATATTTGGGTGATTTAATTTTTTCAAGATAGCAATTTCCCTGTAGACCTTTTCCAAGGGATTTTCTAGTCCAGGACTCCCTGTGCTTTTCCTGCTTGGTGCTAATCGACCTGGAAAATTTGGATCTCTTAGACATTCTTATTCGTATTACTTATCTAATCCTTAATAGGCAATTTTCCTAGCGAAAATACAGCAAAGGAGCTTATAACTTGAAAAAAAAGGATTTTCAATCCGGTCTTCCAATGAAACGGATGGGTTAACATTCTAGGTGGGACATCTAAACCGGGAGAAGGGAGGGAGAAGCAAATGTAGGCTCAACTCTCGTAAACTTTCGTGATTTTTCCGATTTCTATAATGATGGCGCACGATCCCTTGCAAATTCACATTCCAATTATCATATGTTTCCCTAGGTGCCCTGACAACGTTCTAAGTCTTTTCTAGCGTCTACCTCAATTATTTTCCTATTTTTAAGTTTGAAATTTTCAACTAAGAGAATGTTTTACTCTGGAAATACAGAAAGCTTATGTTTGGCTTTGATTTCCCTGGATTGGAGGCCTTAGCAAGCTTTCTATCCCCCCCCCCATGGAAAATTCACCCCTCACCCACCCTGCCCCGATAATTCTTTTCTGGGAAATTCTCCCCGAATGTAAAATTGAGCAACAAAGGGAAATTAAGGTAGTGTTTTCAGCGGGGACCATAGGACAAACAATCAGACGGGGGGTCATAGTCACTGCGATCATCGCTCCCCTACTGCTGCCATTTATTCCCCTAGTCATAATGTTTTTCACGGGCACTATGGGACTACTTTTTTCTTCTTTAGCAGTTTAACGGCGGAGGCATTTTTCTTACAGGCGTTACTAAGGTCAAAGAGTTGTTCATCCCGTCCAAACGTGTTTAATCGGTCCGAACGTGCTTTTGGTTTATTTCCAACTGTTAGATAACAGGATTCTTAGTGTTTCGCATTGACATCCGCACTGACTTCCTGTCAGAGCCCACTCCCTTGGAAATTTTCTGAATTTAGCAGTTCCAGCTGGTGACCTAGATAGAACTTGATGACCTAGATAGGGGGGGGGGCTAGTTGCCCTCCGATCACTTTTGACTGTTAAAAAGAGTAATAGAACTTCTGACTTCCAACCGAATGAGCCCACTCTGAAGTTTATACGACCACCCTTGCATATGAAGTGCATCCGGAGAAAAAATAAAATATATAATAAACATTGAAGCCCTATGACCTTTACTATAGGCAACGTTATAGCATTGCCTCAGATGGGATACATACAGTGTCTTTTGATTTAGCTCTACACATCCCTCAACATTTCCCGAAGGTTGTTCCTCAATACTCATAGTCTTTTTGAACACACTCAGGATCAATATTCCCCTCTTTCCAAATAATAAATCCTGCATGTAAAAAATTGTAAATTACATAATTTTCATTCCTTGCTCCGGGGGCTGCGGGGCATGAAATCCCTAGAGGTTTTGCTACTAGATAGTGTGACTATTCCGGATAGAATGGCTTTTTAAGATCTATACCAATGCTATGGAGAAAATCTAAAAGGGCAAGAAGGGGGAGGGGCGGCTGCCTTTCCTTCCTTTTTGGAAAGGAGGAAGGCTTCCCAACATGCCTTAAAGTTTCAAATTAACACCCTTAGACGTTCCTTAGATATCGTTGTTGTGTCCTTTCAAAAACCCTCCTCCAAATAGTGTGCTTTGATTTTGTTTGACACCTCTCTCGACATTTTTAAAAAGTGTTACCTCAATATTCCTAGCCTTTTTCGAGAGGATTAACATACCTTTCACCAATAACCAACTTTGTATACAAACAATGGCAAATATACCCCGGAGGTATAGTTATTGGATTTTATCGACTATTTTGAACACGATGACTATTCCAAACATTTGATAAGATATGGGCAGCTAAAAATATTTGGTTAATAAGGTCAGATAAAAAGGGAATGGCAGGGGGATTGGTTGCGCTCCGACCACTTTTTAACATCTACCTCGACATGCTCTGAAAGTTTAAACTTTATGCACTCAGCTGTTTTTGTGATATCGCAGATACTTTTTCATAAACAGGATGCACACAGTATCTTTAGGTTTAGTTTAACATAAATCCTGCATGTAAAAAAGGGCAAAGTGCATAACTTACAATTTCTCAACCCCGGGGGCTGTGGGGGCATAGCATCCCTAGAAACATAGTTACTAGACCTTTTGACATTTTTGAAGAGAATCTTTTTTTTTCAAAATGTTGATCAGTGATGAGGGAGAGAGCATCTAAAAAGGGTAAGGGGGACTGGTTACCCTCCGATAGCTCTTCAACATCCCCTACAAATCCCCTGAAATTTTCAACCTCTTACCCTCAGACTTTCCTTAGATATTGAGTTCTTCTGACAATCAGCACGCACACAGTGTTGTGTTCAGCATCACTCTCCAAAGTTCTGGGTATTATGTCAAACCCACAGGCACAATTATTAGAGTTTTGATTATTTTCAACGAGACGTCTATTTAAAAATTTTGGTCAAATATCTTTGGAGGGATTGCAACTAAAATGGCATGGAAGGAGATGGCGGCCCTCCATAAACTTTTCAACATCCCCCCGCCCTCCCGACATGTCCCGAAAGTTTCAATTCAATACTCTCAGCCGTTCTTGAAATATTGTAGATGCTTTCCTTTTGCTTAAAAATATTGCTTTCTTTTTGATAAACTGGATGCCCATAGTACCTTTTGATTTAGTAAAACATATCCTTAAAGATTCTTTAAGGCTTCACCTTAATGACCTAAGGTTTTTAGAAAACACCCAGAGTCAAATATTTTCCCTTTTCCTAATGATAAATCCTGGATGTAAACGACGGACAAATTGCATAACTTACAATCCTTGTCCAGGAGAAATGGATATCTGGCATTTGTGGACGTATAGCTATTAGACCTTTTGACTAGTTTGAACAAAATGACAATTCCAAAATTATGACTAGTGTTGAGCAAAGCGGGGCACATGAAAAGAGCAAGGAAGGGGGTGGCTGGTTGCCCTAAAATCTCTCTTAAACATCTCCTCAACATACCTTGAAATTTTCAACTTAATACCCTAAGTCGTTCTATGGATATTGCTGATTTCCCTTTTCATAACCAACAAACACATAGTCTTTTTATTGTGATTACTTAAAAAAAACATTTTCCACAAAATAAGTTTTTCAAAGAAAAGTAAAGAACTCCATTAAACAAAAAATGAGCTAAAATAAAATCAAATAATCTACCAAGCGTGAAACTACCATAAATAACCGAGTCAAACTAAAACGAGCAGAAATTAACATAAGTTGGGCTCAAAACCCCTATGGCTTCCCAAGGCCAGAACATAATTTGCACTTTATTGAAAAAAATATGAATGTTTTTACTTTTATAACTTTAATAAATCAAATAATATTAACATTTTGATTACTAAATATAAGTATATGTATATTAAACTGACAATGCACATTCATTTGTTTGGGGGTTAGTTGCCCTTCAATCACTTTCGGTTATTAAAAAGGGCACTAGCCCTTTGAATTTTCAATCGAATGAGCCCTTTTTGAAGTTTCTACGACAACGCTTTCTAAAAAAAAACTTATATACCCCTTGGGCATAACTTACAACCCTTGCCCTGAGGGCTCGGGGGGAGTGTCCTCTTCAAAAACACAATTTTTATCTGGAAATCAACTACGCTGAACAAAATTGCTAACTAAAAATTTTGATTGGATGTGTTTGGGGAAAAGATGGGCGTGAGAGGGGGGTTAGTTGCCCTCAAATCACTTTCGACTATTAAACGATAACTAGACCTTTGAATTTCCAATCGAATGAGCCCTTTTTCAAGTTTATAAGACAAAGATTTCAATAAAAACTTATATGCCACCAGGGCATAACTTATAACCCTTGCCCTGAAGACTGTGGGGGGAGTTCGCTGCTCAACGGTATAACTTCCTGAACCTTAAACTGCGCGGAACAAAAAGGCTATCTCAAAATTTCGGCTGGATGAGTTTGGGGAAATGGTGGGCGTGGAAGGGGTGTTAGTTGCCTTCCAATCACTTTCGACTGTTAAAAAGGGCACTAGCCATTTCAATTTCACATCGAATGAGCCCTTTTTGAAATTTCGACTACAATATGTTCTATAAAACCTTATATGCCCCCAGGGCATAACTTACAACCCTTGCCCTAAGGGCTGTGGCGGGGGGCATCCTCAAATACCTAATTTCCAGAAATTTCAACTACGTTGAGCAAAATGCCTATCTTGAAATTTTTATTGCATGTGTTTGGGGAAAAAGTGGGCTTGAGAGGGGGTTAGTTGCCCTACAATCACTTTCGACTATTAAAAAGGGCACTAGCCCTTTGAATTTTCAATCGAATGAACCTTTTTTGAAGTGTCTACGACAATGCTTTCTATAAAAACCTTATATAACCCCAGGGCATAACTTACAACCCTTGCCCTGAGGGCTTTGGGGAGTGTCCTCCTCAAAACCATAATTTCTATCTGGAAATAAACTACGCTGACACAAAATGGCTATCTCAGAATTTTGATTGGATTTGTTTCGGGAAATGGTGGGCGTGGAAGGGGTGTTAGTTACCTTCCAATCACTTTCGAAGATTAAAAAGGGCACTAGCCATTTCAATTTCCAATCGAATGAGCCCTTTTTGAAGTTTCTACGACAACGCGTTCTATAAAAACCTTATATGCCCCCAGGGCGTAACTTACAACCCTTGCCCTGAGGGCTGTGGGGGAGTTGTCATTCTCAAAGACCTAATGTCCAGAACTTTCAACTACGTTGAACAAAATGGATATCTTAAATTTTGATTGCATGTGTTTGGGGAAAAGGAGGGCGTGAGAGGGGGGTTAGTTGCGCTCCAATCACTTTCGACTATTAAAAGATAACTAGACCTTTGAATTTCCAATCGAATGAGCCCTTTTTCAAGTTTATAAGACAAAGATTTCAATAAAAACTTATATGCCACCAGGGCATAACTTATAACCCTTGCCCTGAAGACTGTGGGGGGAGTTCGCTGCTCAACGGTATAACTTCCTGAACCTTAAA
The DNA here is from genome assembly GCF_049724085.1 of Artemia sp. Qi Xiang Cuo. NCBI lineage: Eukaryota > Metazoa > Arthropoda > Branchiopoda > Anostraca > Artemiidae > Artemia > Artemia sp. Qi Xiang Cuo. Next base: position 36,377,523 of record NC_142803.1, on the reverse strand, counting down.
CTGCGCGGAACAAAAAGCCTATCTCAAAATTTCTATTGGATGTGTTTGGGGAAATGGTGGGCGTGGAAGGGGTGTTAGTTGCCTTCCAAACACTTTCGACTATTAAAAAGGGCACTAGCCATTTCAATTTCCAATCGAATGAGCCCTTTTTGAAATTTTTACTACAATATGTTCTATAAAACCTTATATGCCCCCAGGGCATAACTTACAACCCTTGCCCTGAGGGCTGTGGGGGGTCATCCTCAAAGACCTAATTTTCAGAACTTTCAACTACGTTGAGCAAAATGGATATCTTGAAATTTTTATTGCATCTGTTTGGGGAAAAGGTGGGCGTGAGAGGGGGGTTAGTTGCCCTCCAATCACTTTTGACAATTAAAAAGGGCACTAGCCCTTCGAATTTTTCAATCGAATGAACCTTTTTTGAAGTCTCTAGGACAACGCTTTCTATAAAAAAACTTATATAACCCTCGGGCATAACTTATAACCCTTGCCCTGAGGGCTGTGGGAAGTGTCCTCCTCAAAAACATAATTTCGATCTGGAAATCAACTACGCTGAACAAAATGGCTATCTCAAAATTTTGATTGGATGTGTTTCGGGAAATGGTGGGCGTGGAAGAGGTGTTAGTTACCTTCCAATCACTTTCGACTATTAAAAAGGGCACTAGCCGGTTCAGTTTCAAATGAAATAAGTCCTTTTAGAAGTTTCTGCGACACCATTTTATATAAAAACCTTATAAGACGCCAGGGCATAACTTACATACCTTACCCTGAGGGCTTCGAGGGAGTTGTCATCCTCAAAGACTTAGTTTCCAGAACTTTCAACTACGTTGAACAAAATAGCTTATCTAAAATTTTTATTAGATGTGTTTGGGGAAAAGGTTGGCGTGAGAGGGGAGTTAGTTGCGTTCCAATCCCTTTCGACTATTAAAGAGGGCATTAGCCCTTCGAATTTTCAATCGAATGAACCATTTTTGAAGTTTCTACGACAACGCTTTCTATAAAAATCTTATATGACCCCAGGACATAAGTTACAACCCTTGCCCTGAGGGCTGTGGGGAGTGTCCTCCTCAAAAACATAATTTCTATCTGGAATTTAACTACACTGAGCAAAATGTCTATCTTAAAATTTTGATTGTATGTGTTTTCGGAACTGGCGGGGATGGAAGGGATGTTAGTTGCCTTGCAATCATTTTTGACTATTAAAAAGCGCACAAGCCATTCTAATTACCAATTGAATGAGCCCTTTTTGAAGTTTCTGCGACAAAGTCTTCGATACGAAGTGCCCTGGTCTAAAGAAAAAAATACATCGTGCCAACATCGTTCTTATCTGCCCCCACGGCATAACTTAAAACCCTTGCCCTGAGGGTTGTGGGGGAGTGACCTCCTCAAAAACATATTTTATATCTGGAAATCAATTACGCTGAACAAAATGGCTATCTCAAAATTGCAATGGTAATGAACAATGAGCAAAATGGCAATGATTGGATGTGATTGGGGGAATGATGGGCATAGGGGGGGCTAGTTGCCCTCTAATCACTTTCGACTATTCAAAGGGGCACTAGCCACTCCAATTTCCAATTGAATGAGCCCTTTTCGAAGTTTCTACGACAACTCCTTCGATACAAAGTGCTCCGGTCCAAGAGCAAGAAAAAAAAATTAATAACACATTGTGCCAACATCGTTCTTTACTTAGGCAGCGCTATTGCGCTGCCTATGATTTTTATCCCTCTCGATTATCTGATTTTTATCCCATTTCCTTAAAGTTTCACCTTAATCCCCTCACCCTTTTTAGAGAGCCTGGATCAAAGATGCCCTCTTTTCCAATAAAAATCCTTATATTTTAACAAGGGACAAATTTGACAACTTGTAGTCCTTGTCCAGAGAGGGGGGGGGGGGTGTCAATCCCGGATTAATAGTTATTTGACCTTTGAACTATTTTGAACAAATAGGTTATTACAAAATTTTGATCGGAAACATTTAGGGAAAAAAGGGTTTGGGGCGGGGTCTTCAATCACTTTTGATTCTTAAAAAATTAAAGAAAACTTTCGACTTCAAGTCGAATGAGCCTTCTCCGAAGTTTATACGACAACCTTTAACATAACAACCTTAGGTGTTAACAAGGGGCAACTTCCATAACTTACAGCCCTTGCCCTGGGGGCTTTGGTGGGTTTTGAACAAAATTACTATGTCAAAATTTTGATGGGATGCATTTGGAGAAAAAAGGGTGCGGGGGAGGGCTAGTTGCCCTCCGATCTTTTTTTACTCTTAAAAAGGTACTGAAACTTCCGATTTCCAATCGAAGGAACTCCTCCGAAGTTCATACAACCACCCCTTCCATATAAAGTGCCCCTGGGAAGAAAAATAATACTAAAACAAAGATACCTTATGGCCTTTATTATAGGCAACTCTATAGCGTTGCCACTGACTATTAATAAAGCTAGTTAGGAGACATAACCAGTATTACTCATTTTACAACAGTAGTTGTAACCAAAGTATAATCACCTACGGAACAAGTACTGAAAAAACTCTCTAAAAGTGACCCCGCGTACCTCAGCGCCTCTAGACGCAAAGTGCTGTACTACTTAATCGCTCCGAGCCAAAATACTTTGCTCCGAGCCAATAAATTATGCTAGAGCGTGATTCAGGCGACGAGTGACCGGCATGAATTGTGTAACTACGGAATTAGTTGCCAGGTTCGCATAGGTATACAAAGGGTCACTTTTTGTGTGTGGAGATGATAGGTTTTGTCAGTACTTGTTCCGTAGGTGATTATACTTTGGTTGTAACCTAGTAAAGTGCGAGTTCCGGACGTAGTAACTGACATTTTTATAACAAGTTTTCAAAGAATCTGCCGAAAAAAAAATTCCAACTGGAAATCCTGAAAAAGAGCATGCAATCCTCTAAACATGACATCTAATAAAAAAACAGAAAACCATTGAAATAGCCATCATCGATAAACCCCGATCAGAATAACAAAAAAAAGCTTTTCTGATGGAAGTAAAGAGCAAATTTGAAATTTAAAATGAAATTTACTATAAAAAAAAACGACGGAAAAAAAATCCGTTAGGAGCATTAATAACTCCTTAACTAGCCAGCAGAAAATAAAAAACTAATTTATAAGACTCCAATGGTCTTTCACTGGCCGTGATATCTATAACTTTCAGTACACAGCATAAATTATTTAAAAAAAAAACTCAAGCAAGCTTAGATTTCAGTAAAGCACTAGTTTATCAGTCGTATAAATACAGGGAAACATAAGGAGTCAATTTATTCGAACAGGTTTTGCGTATATATTTTGCACAAACTACGACAAATCTGAAAAGTTTCAGATAAAAGACTGTAATTATTTATGGGATACTGTCCAACACGAGATACAGAGATTTTAGAAAACTGAAGGGCATTAAAAAGTTTTTTTATCTCTAAATATATTTGAAGAAAATGGTGTTATTATTATTGCATTTTTTTTATACTCCAATGCTCCAAAGAATTTTGGACTTCTCATAAGAAAGTATAGTTTTTTGCTTCTTGGACTTGAACATTTAGAAGAATTTGTCCTTCCAGTTGTTATGAAGAATAGAGGGTTCTTCTATGGAGGAGAACAAGGAAATTCATTGATTTATGGGTGGCGCTTCTCTCGTTCTACTCCAAAATGACAGGCCTGTGTGTGACGTCAGACATGGTGGGAGAAATAAAACCCTGATTGCGAAGACTTCGCTTGATTATCCATTTCGATGTCCCTACGACATTCAAGTGCCCTGCTAGAGCTGGTGAGAGATCAGACAAATCTGGGTTTTTCACTCTTTTTCGAAATTCACGAAAATTTGTTTCCATAATTAACTTTTACTGTTGAAATAAACACAAATAGCATTTATCATGGGTCCTGAGTCAGCTTTGAATTCGAGTGAAAAAAATGCCTTTATAGTTCTTTTTTAAAAACTCGTTTCACTTACTCAAGGGACTGGGAGAGGGAGTGTTCAAGGGGCGGCGGGTTTAAGTATCCGATAAGCGACGTTAGACCACGGTGATTTAAATAGTACATTGTTTCTGGTGCGAAGTGCCAGTGTATGATGGCGTAGTCAAGAAAAATTTGTACTAAGCAAGTAAGTATAAATATTGACCCTCAAATGAACTTTTATTGAAAGCTCTACGACACCTTCAGTACCCTGCTTCAGAACTTTGTCTACAAAGTGAAAAAAACATCCAATGAATGGTTTTCTTTGCGGTTCCAAATAGATTTGGCACGTAGTAGTAGGAGCAGTAGTAGCAGTAATAGTGTTGTACCAGTAGTAACAGCAACAGTAGTAGCAGCAGTATTAATAGCAGTAGTATGAGGTACATGTTGCCTTTTGATCAGTTGACAATCCCACTCATAATCCCCTAGAAGTTTCATTTTGATACGGTAAGCCGTTCCGAAAATATTGCTGACACGCCTGTATCAGCAATCTGTGTGTACATAGTATGTTTTAATTTAATTCAACTTTCCCCACAACATTTCCTCATATTTTCATTTCAATATCCTAAGCCTTTGTAGTACTCGATACAGAAGCAGAAGTTTTAGTTGTAGGAGTAGTAGTAGTAGTAGTGGAGGAGTACTAGTTGCAAAATCAGTAGTAGTAGCGTGCGAATATTGCCTTTTTGGTCAATTGATCATCTCCCTTATCATTTCCTGAAAAGTAAGGGTAATTAGAACAAAGGTAATTCCGCTCCATAAAGGAGGTTTGAAGTCTGATATTGAGAATTATACGCCTGTATCTATTCTTTCTCTCTTCTCGAAAATTTACGAGAAGAGAGGACATAAAAGATTGTATGATTACCTCACGAATACCGGTCTCTTATGTGAAACATAATTTTGTTTTAGAGAGGGCCATTCGACGCCACATCCTGTACATCACATTAGTAATACTGTGAATACGTACTTCCAGTATGGTAAAATTCCTCTGACCGTGTTCGTTGATTTCCAAAAGGCTTTTAGCACAGAAGACTTTATAATTTTAACTAAACGTTTCGAACGCCTTGATGTAAAGGGTGCTTGTTTGAATTGGCTTAAAAGCTTTTTGTGCAGTAGGTCTATTCAGGTTGTAATTAATAGCGTTGTGTCGTCTCCTTTTGAAGTGAATTACGTTGTTCCTCAGGGACCTATTTAAATATTTATTCTGAAAAATGAAATGGGACATAGCTGTTTTCAGAAATAATTTGTAGACTTGATTTTTTGATCTTAGGAACACTTTTACATCTAGCTTACGTTGAGACTATGCGATTTTATCTGCCGGATTGTTTCCTTATATACTTTGCAGATGACACTGCATTAACTGTTTCTAGCCGGATGATGGAGGATTTACTTGTAAAAGCTAATAGGGTTTTGAATTCATTTTTTATATTTACAAGTTTGAGTCTTTTATCAGTAAATGTGAAGAAAGCGAATTTTATTGCATACAGTAGAGTTGGAAGTCCATCAGATGTTGACGACAAGAAAGCGTTTTTTAACGGTAAAGCTTCTTCGCAAGTGCAAGCCGTATATTATCTTGGTTTCTTCCTTGATTGTAATTTATCTTGGAACCCGCACAGAGATCTAGTCTCAGCAAAAGGTGCAAAAGTTTTAGGAGTGATATGTAGACTGAAAAATGTTTTACCGTTATCGGTCCTTTTAACCTTACACCACGCAAAAGTGAGCCAGTACATTTATTATGGTTGTGTCATTTGGTCAAGTAAATTTTATGCGAATTTCAGAGGAATACAAATTTTACAGAATAAAGCTTTTTGTTTGTTGGGTAATTATGTGAAATATGCCAATGATGATTTGTCTTATTTTAAGCAATTGAGAGTGCTTAATGTTGAAAAAATCGAGATTACCAAGCTGCAACTTTTGCCTATCAATGCTGGAATAATGTATGCCCTTCAGTTTTTAGTCAGTTCCTCCGTGTTAATGGTGCCCTTCACGCATACGAAACGAGGAATGCAGATAATTTCTTTGTCGAGTATCAAGACACCGCATGTGCCGGCTTCACGATCCCTTATTTAGATCCCGATATTTGGAATGGTTTACCAACTAGTTTTAGGAGGCAAAACACACTTGTTTGTTTAAAAAAAGATCGAAGAAGTATTTTTTAAATGAGGAAATATAGTGTATTCCTTTTTTTTGAAAGATATGATAAGAGTGAGCATTTTTTTTAATTGATTGAGTAATTGGTTAAGAGTCAAAGGGTTCTAGCCGTCTGTTATCAGGTGCATTGTGCCTTCCCTGGTCGGTTGTTGTGTTTGATGTTTATTGTATGAGTTTCGTAAATAAAATAGTTAATAGTCCTGAAACTTCCAAATTAATCTACTCAGTCATTCTTGAGTTATGCCCTTTTGACAAGCCGTATATGTGTTTTGATTTTGTTCCACACTCCCCTCAACAATCTCTGAAAAGCTCGCCTGAATACCCTTCGTATTTTTGGAAAGTAAAGGCCAAACATGCCCGTCTTTCTCAATAACATATACTATATGTGAACAATGAACAAATTGTCCAACTTACAGCCCTCGCCCTGAGGGCTGTTGATATCCCCAAAGGCATAATTACCTGAACTTTTCCACAATACTGAACAAAATAGCTGTCTAAAACTTTCGATTGGATGTCTTCTGTGAAATGATGGACGTCGGGAGGAGAAGGGGCTGGTTGCCCTCCAATCCCTTTTGAATCTTAAAAAGGGCACTAGAAATTCTAATCTCTAACCAAATGAGCCCCATCCGACGTTTATACGACCACCCAATCCATAACAACATTAAATGCCCCCGGGGCATAACTTACAACCCTTGTCCCTTGGCTCTTGAGGGTTAGGTCAACCCTGGAGGCATTGTTATATGTTCTTTGGACTATTTTTAACAAAATGGCTACCTAGTAATATCGATCAGATACGTTGGGAGAAAAGAGGGAGGGGGATATTTGCCCTCCGTTATTTTTGACTCTTAAAAGGAACCTCGAAATTTCAATTTTCAATCAAATGAGTCTCTTCAAAAGTTTATACGACCAGACCTTTCATAAACACCTTATATGCCCCCCGGGTATAGCTTACAACACTTGCCCCCGGGCTCTGGGGGGTTTGCCTCAACCCCGAAGGCCTTGTTATATGATCTTTACACTATTTTTAAACAAACTATGTATCTCAAAATTTCTCTCGGATGCATTTGGGGAAAGAGAAGGTGGGGGTTTAGGGGGGCTAGTTCCCTCCGATCATTTTTGACCCTAAAAAGTCACACAATAACTACTGATTTTCAATCGAATGAGCCCCCTCTGAAGTTTATACGACCACAGAACTTTGAAATTCCAGACGAATGAATCCCTTTCGAAGTTCCTACGGCAACTCCTTCTATACGAAGTGCCTTGGTAAAAAAAAAAATAATATATTGTGCCCCCATCTCTCTTTACTTAGGCAGTACTATTGCGCTACCTATGATAACAGTTATAAATGCTACGTGCAACTTCGTAAGGCAAAAATTTGAAGCATCATTAGAATCCAGAAATTCACTTTTCTCTTGCGATGTAATTCATCATTTCCATCCGATTTAATAGAGCAGCTATTCACAGTCCACTTTTAATAAAGAGTTAATTCTATATAACTTCGCTTCTCAAATGTAAAAAAGCAAAACATTTTAAACTACTACAACAGAACAAGTCGGGCGATAGGTATAAAAAAAAAGAGGAAAAACGTGGCATATACTCTCTTGTGAGGATTGGAAACCTACTGACCAGCCTGTATGAGAAATACTACAAGTACCGGTCGTATAATTTTACACGATTATTTTTACAGCCGAGAGTTATGAACATCAGCCTATTATACAGTAAACGCCAAAGTGAACACTTACCGTAAACCCCGGCCTTTTTCATCAGCTTTTTCTTCGATAAAATCTTCATAGCCTAAAAGAAGATTTAATACGATTATATGCCTGTAGGTTGGTAGTTCACAAGTTGAATCAGATCAATTAAAAAGATACTGTTAAGAATTATCAGCAAATATTGCCGAGTCCGATCAAAAAAACACAAGAACAGGATGCAACATCTTAGTCAACGCCATAGCATAACTCGGTAAGGAGTGTAATATCTTCCATACACGATATTTATGCCTCTTCTAGCCTTATCACACAGAACATGGAATCGTAGATTGTTGGGAGAGGGGCTCTTCCTATCACAAAGAATTCACTTTTTACTTATCGTGCGAAAATGAATTCTTCGTTTTTTAATCTCATGATTGGCAACGAAATATCGCTGACTTAGTAACTAGCGATATGTTTATCCCCCTTTTTTCTGTGGATGTCTATTATATTCCAGTTACACTGAATAGTATTACTTTCTCTATCTAGTTTAGTTCCTCATCAGAATCACGAGAGAGTCGACTTCTTCGCAATATTTTTTTCATTTAAAAGTTAAGAAGTAGCCTTTTTTCCACGGGGAAAGATTTATTTGCTCTAACAGTTTTTTTTTCTTTCAATGTTAAAAGGAAGTTGATTCAACTGATGATTCGGTGGTTGCCGTGAGAAGTTTAATTAGAACACAAAATGTGTTGCCTGGTGCTATTAGTTAATTCATTTTTGTCTTTGGGTTTATAAGAAACACCTATAGAATGACTGTTTTTCGGCCTCTAATATTTTTTCTTATTTCCATATTCGATTTATCAGAGAGGCTATTCACAGTCCATTTTCAATAAATAGTCAATTCAAAATAACTTCGCTTCTCAAATATACAGAACCAAAACAATTTAAATTAATACAACTGAACCCGTCGGGCAATAGGAATACAAAAAGAGGAAAAACGTGATTTTCTCTTTAAAGTCTTCGACTTCTTACTTCTGGCACTTTGACTTTCGTCAGGAGCAGTATAATCCGAGTCAGAGCCGCCATTGTCTCTGGCCCTAGTTGTCTCCTTAACTTTCTTTTTTCGCTCCTCTTGGCTGTGGCAAAGAACGTCTTCAGAGGAGATACTTTTTCTTGGTGTAATTTCCAATCTTCGACGGCGACGCTGTGGAGCGATATCATCTTTCTCATAGCACATACGCACAAGCATCTCTGTAACTGCTCGTCCGAGAGTTTCACCAGCGTCGCTTGTTGTTGAGTCTTCCCTTGGTATTTTTGCAATGACAGTATCTTTGTTTATGGGAAATACTGAACAAGCCTTGAATCCGTTTTTTATAGTCTCTGCAGATGTTTCCCCCATCTCATCCCAGAGTCGAACAATTAGGGTCTTAAAGTGCTCTTTGGAAACTGTGGACTCGTTTGGATAGCGCTTCTTATATTCTGTTGGGACCTTCAATTTTTTTCAATTTGATAACTGTCAAAGTCACCCCCGAAATAACCTTTCTCCAAGTGGTGACTTTGACAACTCACCCATCTCTTTCCGTTTTAAGATAAATCCCTAAATACTTACTGGGCGGCTTTCTGATCATATTTACAAGCCTACTAATCCCCCAAAACAAACAAAAAAAAAGTCACCTGTTCTTTCGTGGTCAGACAAATTTTCAGTACCCCGAAACGTAACGAAAAGTACTTACTTTACACAACCAGTTCACAAACAGACACTCTTTACACGATGGACGCCATTTCTACACTCACTGACAAAGACAATCTAAAGAACGATCTAAAATTTTCTCAGATTTTTTCCTCACACCGCCTGTCGTCAAAAGTCAAAAGAAACGTGTTTCCATGGCTGTGTCAATGTCATCCCTGATTATCAATCTCACCTCGGTTGACGCTAATATATTTGCAGTCCAGCCTTTAAAAAAGTTGGCAAAGCTAATGAAGAAAGGCTTCCAAATAAAACTTAAAAGACTTCCAAACTCAAAAAACTTCCAAAATACCATTGCAATGTTGTTGAAGCTGGGAAGTCTTTTATTAAGGCCTATAACACGCACGGCGAATCTGTGCAGAACCGAGTAAATGAACAGGGTTTGAAGCAAGGGAATGCAAAAGAGTTCGGATAGATCATACAGTAGGGTAAATTGTGTTTTTTGGACGGCAGATTCAATGGGAGGTCACCGGGATAATGGCGTTGTTTGTGCTGACAGCACTCCCCTGTGACACGAGGGGAACTTTAGAGAAATTTTGGGTAATCGTGTGAACAGCGGGGACGATGGGCTAAATGAGTATTTGAAGACCGCGGGCACTAATGTTACCCATGTAAGTAAAACATCCCATAATCAACTAATTTAGTGATGTGGAAAAAAGACTCGTGCAGTAATTTTAAAGCAAGTGAAGAAAGCCAAGCACTATAGCATTGTTTTACCTATAGTTCCCATATAGTCTCATAATTCACGGCTTAGCTTATCTCTTTGCCATACCTATGAGAACCAAAGACGTGAGGATTTTATTGGATTTGTAGAGGTCGATATTGGAAAATTCTAATCTGGACCAAGAACAAACTGTTAATGGAAAAGTGGTTGACAAGTTAGTTATACGTCTGTAAAAGGAAGTGGGTCTGAGTCCACTCTACTGTGTAGGAATTGGCACTAACGGGTGTGCAGCGATGACATATCCTAACAGTGGAGCAGTAGCTGAGATGAAAAAAGAAGCTCTCTCTTTGAATTTCTCTCTGTTTCAAAAATCTCAAATGTTTCTAGGATCAGAAGAGCAACAGGGATCATTAAAGAAGTTGCTTCGTTCTTCAGTGCTTCGGCTAAAAGAAAGTATGTCCTAACTAACGTGTCGAAAGCTTAGCTTGCTGGGATGTACAAGACCAGGTGGATCAAACAGCATGAGCCGTTGATGCAGTTTGTGTCTGAGCTTCCTGGAATCATCGAGGCTCTCAGTTTTATCAGTGCGTTTAATGAATATGTTACTGCATCAAAGGGAGAGACTGCTTACTATAAATACAAAATACAAAGCTTTTGGGAGTTGTGCCAGAGCTGCAATGGCTACTGCACGATTTTGCTACTACACTGCCTCTGAGAAGGCTATTTCAGAAAAAAAAAACAAAGTGAAAAGTGCGACATGGAGCTTAGCGTGATACTAGAAAAAAAATTGAGTTTGCATATTAAATCAGCAAAATGTTTGAATTTCCAAAGATTATCCAAAGACAGATACACAGCCATAATCCACCGTAGTCTTCTCCCAAAGGGTGTCATTGGCGTGCTGCTTTCATACCCCTTCTCGTTTCCGTCACCAATGATTTGAAAAGTCGACTCTCACGGGACACAATGACATCTTTTCGGCTAACATTTTTTCTACCTCAAAATGTTGAGAACCTCACGTACAAATCGTTGAAGATCGCGGTTACGAGTATTTCTAATAAATACGGTCAGCTAGTTCGGCTATCTTTACTAGCTACAAGATCAGCCCTTTTATTAACAGAGACACTGGTGCGGACGAAAATGTGGCTTCGATTCAAGAGGGAAGGACCTTTGCTTCCTTTTTTGCTTGAAGAAGCTGTCAAGGAATGTGATGGGGATGTATTTCCTTGTGTTAACAGGCTGTTTTAAATCCTCATCTCGCTCCCAATGAGTGTTACGTCTGCCAAACGGGTTTTTTCAAACATGCAAAGACTTAAAACGTGGCTATGGACACGAATGGGAAAGCTTAGCTCTTTTAAATGTTCATCATGCTTAGCTTAGCTCTTTTAAGTGTTCAACATGAAATTCATGTCGAGACTGACAAAGTCATCACTAGTTTTGTAAACAGGGTCCAAGGATGCTTCACTTCATTTAACTGACAGATGTTTCATATCCAAATCCTGTAACTTGCTCTGTATTATTGTATTTATATTCCAATATATGAAAGTTAAAGTAGCAATTTCACGTGTTAGTAAATGCCTTTCTTTGGTTTCATGGCCAAACACAGACTTCGAACCTTCTGGAGAAGGATTCTCCCCTCCCCCTTGACCAAAAGGCTGAATCCGTGCCTGGACCGTTTAAATTGAAAACCCAAGACCTCGCGTTATGTCTAATGCTAAGGTCATTGCGTTTCATGTTACAGTTCTAACGTTAATTTCCCCTCAAACCGAAACCGTTACCTTCAAACTCGAACATTATTTCGTCATAGAGTAAGTTCGACATCACCATTGGCAATAATCACAATCATCGTTCGCAGAAGCTTTGAAGTTGCAAAACATGGTACCAACTAACCTGTTTTTTTTATTGAACTTGACCGGCACGCTGTTCGATGCTTCGGCTGTTTTAATCTGCTTGGATTAATGTTAAACTGTTAAGATCTAGGTTCTCTCAAGCCAGTCATGAACAATAACATATGATTTAGGCACAAAAACTATTATTGCATCCACATAGACAGAAAATAACTCAAACATTGATCCAAAGGATCCCTAGGAAAATTTTTGGTTTAAAAATTACACAAAATTCGTCCCAACTCTACCCCTTGGCTTGAGAAATTCTCTGATGCATCACTCATGGTCACCACATGTTAAGAGACCATAGGATAACCACTAAGGGAATGGTAACTTTCAAGTCAACCGGTTTCTTACAACTGGCAAGTTTAAGTTTTTAGCGTACAATTATGTTTCAATTAAAGCCAATCTATCTAGAAGAGCTTCGGCTTAAGAACAGCAATAAAGCATCTACATATTATACAGAAATGATTTGAAGTTTAATTTTGCCAACACACTGATTAAAGTTTCTTTTTTAACCTTGATAGAATGGAAAGATTACTATTAACACTGCACCTACAAACTCGAAAGACGCGTCAAATTGCTTTAGGCCGGCATATTGTGAACATCTCAGTCATGACATTCCGCTCTATTCAAATTTTCTTCTTTGCTGAACTACCAAGACATACCCAAAGGTTTAAGTCATGTTTATGGTCTCATCCCAGCCTAATCTGGGACATCAAGTCTCTCTTTTTCTGTATTGCGGGATAATTGGTAGAAGTATTCAATAAAACGGTCGTTGTCCATTCAAAGATCATGATACATATACTGATTGTGGTTGAAAACCACTGTCGTGCCATACAAAATTTACAAAAGCACTCTTTTTAATTATTGGAGTTTACACAAAATGTAGTCTTGCATAGCTGGAAAGAATTTGGATAAATGAGCATTGCAATACATCTTGAGAGACATGTTTTAAAAAGATCTATTAACCGCAAGCATTATTTAGAGCAGCTCTTATTTCTCTTCTTTTTTTAGTAGTGGTTAGCTGCCAACCACGAACTCACCATGAGCAAACATTTACCCATAATTATTCAATTATATATGAAATCAGCTAACTTACAATAACAATAAAAAAGGAACTTACATAATTTGTATCGTCAGTTTCGTCGTAAGCCAATTTGACAATGCCATACGAACCCTAGAAAATATAAAAGATGTAAAGACGGAAATTTCTTATGCTTTCAGCGGTCTTCGGCGGCCTGGACGAGATTGGAAGGAGACAAAGATTAGTTTAGGATACTAAGACTTGAGCAGGGCCGTTTCTAGGGTTGGTGGTGCCAAGGGCGGAATTACAGTGCCCCCTCCCAACTCAAATTTAGGCATACAAGCCAAAAAGTTGAAAAATTGGATCAGAGGGAAATTTATCAGCCACAGCACCCCTCAACCCACATCGCCCGGGGCAATTGCCCCGGTTGCTCCCTCCCTCTTAGGAGCGGCTCTAGACTTGAGCAACTAAACAATATTGGTCAGTTTCGGGAATTGGAGATATTGTATCTTACTTATTGCTATTTAAGCAACTAAAGAACGAGTACTTTATTCCCATTTCCAAAGAAACTTAAGCAGCTACATTAAACTTGATCGACCATTTCTTCGATGTACAAAATACTGACTAAAGGAATACGTGTTAAATTCCTTTCTTTTTTAGAAAAACAGTCTTTGAATTATCGTACAAGGCATATATAAAGTAAACGTTGCAAAATTCTCAGAAAATATGCTCAGTAGAGGGCACACATTTTACTCCCGAACATTTACATAAACATCTCCCCCGATACATTAGCGCACATACGTCAGTTCAGTAAATTCAGCCTTACAAAACCCTGCTGGACTCTCGATTCTACCTTGTCCCGTCTACTAGCCTCATTTCCCACCTTAACCACAAAAGAATAGCTCAAGTACTAGCTCTAAGGCTAGATCTTTAGGACTTCCCTTTTATTGAAAATCATTCTCACAATTTTTACTAGACTATCTTTAATTTCGTAACCGGAATATATCAAAAACGTATTTACCACACTTTCATTGCTATGAGCCTTCTTGTTTTTTTAACCTGTTTAATGTCATATCTAACTCCTCCTTAACAAATAAATCCATTTTCAATTCTAAATTATCAAAAATACCCTAGCTGTCTACTTATATCAATTTCTACAACCCTACTATGGTTGAAAATATTTCAAAACATCACCTCTTCTTAAGACTCCGTCACTATTTAACGGGGTTCTAAAAGTTTACCCCCCCCTGCTATTACCACCCCCCGGAAAATACCCCCCCCCCGTAAAAAATAAGGCTTTCCAAATTTGAGAATCTTATCTAAGTTTTATTTATTATTTCCGCTTGGGGAAGGAATTTTCGTTCTTGTGTATTATGCGCCACTCACTCAAGTTTACGCTGTGTAAAACTCGAGAACTAACCGGTCTCTTCATTAGTTTTTTTTCAGCTTAGCGCGCAGGGTTGCCACCGGTGACACTTTTTTTAAATGGCTATATTAATGGCACTATTAGGACACTTTTTAGCAAAAGTGGCACTTTTTTGCTAAGTAGCACTATTTTACAAAATAAGAATTTTTTCAGACAAAAACCCGGAAGAAAAACTGTCAATGTAAATATGCATCGATATCCTTTTTCTTTCAGTTAAGATTCTTATCTTAACTCCGCGCGCGGCAATTATTGGATGCAAGAATATTTCTGTGCGGTGAAAAACGTAAACGTGTTTGTCTCTATCTGTGTGTGAGAAATTTTTATATTCTTATTCTTATCACTGATATGCGAAGATCACCCAGTGATCTTCGGTACGAAATACTTGGCAATGAAGAGGACAGAGACAGACATTTAACTGCAATGTGGTGGAGAAGCCTTCAATTGTTTTCAGTTTGTTAGTTCAACTATTTTATGTTGTTGCAAAAATTTATAGGCTCATAGTCAGTCAAGCACTTTGCAATTCTTGAGTGGGTCCAAATTCAATTTTTATGTTTTATTAGTTGAGGGTTGACTACAATTCAAAGAGAAAAGAGCAAGAAAAGCTAAGAGTGTATTTTTGCACCACTGTGTTAATAGATGTTACTATGTAAATCAGTCACTAGGCAAACGACTGCTTAAATTTACACGTCTTTTCATCGATTTCCGTCACTAGAGCTCTTGAGGCCGAGTCACTGAAAATTTTACTGGTGACATCACACAACAACTCAGCAACGCAAAACATCCACTGAGCTCACTGGTGTCCCAGAAGAATATCTAGTGGTCCTAGTGACCTCTTCAGTGACTGGGCCAGTGATGCAAAAATGCGCTCCTACATTTCTGTTCATATTTTTTATTTGAACTATTGGCAATGGAAAAATGAATAGTCATACATGAACATCATACTAAAAAAAAATTAATACCAAAACTTCCATTATCTTCAATCCTATGCAATCATTAGCAAAATCACAACCAAATTTCACTTTTTTTTCTTACTTAAATTTATGTTACATCATTACATAAATTGAATTTGGACGCACTTCCTCATTTTAGTTATTTCATTCCCACTAATTTTTGATTCTAAATGTGCTTTTACGCTGATACTCTAAATGCTCGTTTTTTATTATAAAGGTGCTTTCATATTGATAATTAAAATGCTAGTTGACTGTTCCTGTGCCCTAGTCCCTGGAGACATCGTAAAGAAAAATTTACGGGGAGTGGCGAGTGTTCTCGTGAAGCTTATTCTATTCAGGTTGTGATAAACAGATTAGATGATATAGCTGTCTTATTGTTTTTCCACTAGTTTTTGCCAAATAAATTATTTGAAAGAGTTAGTGTCTGAACCACTATTAGTTGTGTGTATCGTAGAGTCATCAATAGCTCTGATCTATGTTCGTGGCTTTCTCTTCAGCATTTTCGGAGAAAAGAAAAGTTTCAAGCACCTAAATGCACTGCAATGATTCAGATAGTCCATTTTATGGAAAAACGGGATATAAAACTCAATGCAGACAAATATTGCTGTCCCTTTTTTCCCATTCTCTCAAAAGAAAAAAAACTGAAGGTTTTTCCTCTTTTCTTTTTCCGTTCCTTTTTTGCGCAATGAACAAAGACTGCTCAGAAAAAAAATGAAGAAAGTACTCTGTGGGACGAGTTCCCATTTTATACAGTAAGCACCATTTACGTATTGTTGGAAAGTTGACAAGAGTGGAAGTGCTGCGCAAAGCCGGAAATCAGCACCGAATAATTAAAATAAAATATTCTTTTTTATAGTTGATAACTGGCATTAGATACGACATTTCATGTTAGATAATTGAAACGACGTGGGGGTGATCCCAAGCGGTTTGGCCAATATTTTCAATTTTAAATGCTTGTTTATATGAGCGCAAGCGATGCGAAGCGTCGCGAGCGGCAAACTTTTGGAAAATGACACTTTTTATACAAAATTGACACTATTTTTCCATCCAAAGTGACACCAAAAAAACCTGTTGAGTGGCAACCCTGCTAGCGCGAGACAAGACAAAGACAAGTGACAAAATATATGGGAAATATATAATTTGGGCTATATATTTGCACCTAAGGAAGGGGGAGGGGGTAAAGTGTTTGGACATTTTGAAGTCAGAAAAAAAATCTTTATAGGTATATGGCCAATAAGAAATTACAGAAGAATAGCGAGGTATCTGGAAATTTTGTTAACTAAAAAGAAAAAAAAAATCACAGCATAAAGTAAATGTAATGTTTCATTTAAATGTTCTTTTCCAAGTGTTTTTTTTTCAATGACCATTTTTCCAAGTATTAAGTACTATTATTAGGTTAATGTAGTTGTTTCATTTAAGCATTTTATGATGATCGCCGTTCAAAGTTTATGTTATTTATACCTTTCATTTGTGTTATTTTACTGTGTTCATGGCCGTATATTTGGCTTCAAAATACATTTATCTATCTATCTATCTAATATGCAGAATAATTGTACCAAACACATTTTGCATGCAGACCTGCTATAAATTACCCCCCCCCCCCTTAATGTGCAAATCTATAGCCTAAATTTATTTATAAAGTAACGAAGAAACTAACGAAAAAACCAATGTATTTTCGAATTTTACAGAGCGTAAACTTGAGTGAGTGGCAAATAATACACAAGTACCAAAATTCCTTCCCCCAACAGAACTTAAAAAAAAAAATCTCAAATTTGGAAAGCGTTATTTTCTACAGGGGGGAGGTTTTTTCGGTTTTTTCTTAGACCAGGGCACTTCGTATCGAAGGAGTTGTCATAGAAACTTCGAAAAGGGCTCATTCGATTGGAAATTGGAATGACTTGTGTCCTTTTGTCGACTATTATGGCTAATAGTCGAAGTGCTAATGTATCAGAGCTAATGTTGTAAGTTATGCCCTGGGGGCATATAATGTTTTTATAGATAGCGTTGTCGTACAAACTTGAAAAATGGGTAGTTGGATTAGAAACTGAGAGGGATATTGTCCTTTTTAAGAGTCGAAAGTAATCGGAAGGAGAATATCTCCCGCCCCATGCCCGTAATTTCCCCAAACATTTCCGATCCACATTTTGATATGACCATTTTGTTCAACGTAGTTGAAAGGTATGAACGTCGTATTGTCTTAAATCCCCTACACACGTCGTATTGTCTTAAATGCATCTAACAGAAATTTTGAGATAGCCATTCTATTCACAATAGTCTAAATATCATATAACAAGGCTTTTGGGGTTGAAACAAACCCAAGAGATTAGGGGCAAGGATTGTAAGCTATACCCAGGGGGGTTTTTAAGGTTTTTAAGGGAGGAATGGTTGTTTAACTATGGAATAGTCTTAGTCGGTTTCTCTGAAAAAGAATTTTCCTATGTAAAATGAACAGAAATTAATTAAAAAAAACTTTTTCAACATTTCGAGTTTTTCAAAAAAAAGTAAAGATCTCCAGTAAACCAAAAATAAACAAAAATAGAACCAAATAAGAAGCAGAAATTAATATGAGTAGGGTTCTAAACCCCATGCTTTCTAAAAGCCAGAATATAATTTGTACTTTACTGAAAAAAATTCAAATGAATTTACTGAAAAAAAAATGTTCATTGTCAGGTATGAAAATTATGTCTTTGAGGATGAAAACCCTCCCCCCCATAGCCCTTAGGACAATGGTCCTATGTCAATATAATATACATATGCTGATATTTATTCCTTAAATTTTTAATTAATTTTTGATTTCTTAAAGTTATAAAAGTGAAAACATTTAAAAGAATTTTTTCAGAAAAGTACAAATTTTGTTCTGGCTTTTAGAAAGCTTTGGGTATAGAACCATACTCATATTAATTTCTGCTCGTTTCGAGTTTGACTCTGTTATTTATTTTAATTTCTGTTTGTTTTGGGTTTCAGCTATTATTGATAGGGATTTGTCGTAGTTGTATGCTTGGTATATTATTTTATTCTATTTTTGTTCATTTTTGGTTTAGTGGAGTTCTTTACTTTTTTTGAAAAACTTATTTTGTGGAAAAAGTTTTTTTTAATTAATTTACACCCAACAATCAAATACATCAACCCCCAGAAGCGAACTTGTTTAGGCTAAATACCCTTTAAAATCCCCAATATTTACATTGGTATAAGCCAAAAAAAAATACAAGAAAGAAATGATAGGATAACAGAAAAAAAAATATCCTACTCCTCTACAGAAATCCGATTCTCTTAAACTTTTTGTCACTCAAAAAATGATTTAAAACAGTCATCTTGCATTAAACAGAACAACAATATCAACAATTGTTCTGGTTACAAAGCTTAGAGTCTCAGCTTAGAGTTTTTGTTAGACTTCTAGTTTAGTTTAGTTTTAGTTAAGAGTTTAGAGTTTTACCTTAGAGTCTTAGCTTAGAGTTTTGTTAGAGTTCTAGTTTAGTTTAATTTTATTTAAGAGTTTGATGTTTTACCTTTGAGTTTCAGTTAGAGTTCTAGTTTAGTTTACTTTTAGTTATGAGTTTGGTGTTTTACCTTAGAGTCTTAGCTTAGAGTTTTAGTTAGAGTTCTAGTTTAGTTTTAGTTAAGAGATTAAAGTTTTAGCTTAGAGTCTTAGCTTAGAGTTTTTGTTAGAGTTCTAGTTTATTATAGTTTTAGTTAAGAGTTTAGAGTTTTTAGCTTAGAGTCTTAGCTTAGAGTTTTTTTGTTGAAGTTCTAGTTTAGTTTAGTTAATAGCTTAGAGTTTTAGCTTAGAGTCTCAGCTTAGAGTTTTTGTTAGAGTTGAAGTTTAGTTTAGAAATAGTTAAGAGTTTAGAGTTTTACCTTAGAGTCTTAGCTTAGAGTTTTTGTTAGAGTTCTAGTTTAGTTTAGATATAGTTAAGCGTTTGGAGTTTTACCTTCAATACTGAGCTTTGAGTTTTATTTTAGTTTAGATTTATTTAAGAGTTTAGAGTTTTTTTTATCTTAGAGTCTAAGCTTAGAGTTTTTGTTAGAGTTCTAGTTTAGTATAGTTTTAGTTAAGAGTTTGGTGTTTTACCTTAGAGTCATAGCTTAGAGTTTTAGTTGGAGTTCTAGTATAGTTTTAGTTAAGAGCTTAGAATTTTAGCTTAGAGTCTTAGCTTAGAGTTTTTTGTTATAGTTCTAGTTTAGTTTAGTTTTAGTTAAGAGTTTCGAGTTTTTAGCTTAGATTCTTAGCTTAGAGTTTTTGTGAAGTTGAAGTTTAGTTTAGTCATAGTTATGAATTTAGAGTTTTTAGCATAGAGTTTTAGCTTAGAGTTTTACTTAGAGTTCTAGTTTAGTTTAGTTTTAGTTAAGAGTTTAGAGTTTTATCTTAGAGTCTTAGCTTAGAGTTTTTGTTGAAAATCTAGTTTAGTTTAGTTAAGAGTTTAGAGTTCTACCTTAGAGCCTTAGCTTAGAGTTTTACTTAGAGTTGAAGTTTAGTTTAGTTATAGTTAAGGGTTTAGAGTTTTAGCTTGGAATCTTAGCTTAGAGGTTTAGTTAGAGTTCTAGCTTAGTTTAGTTTTAGTTAAGAGTTTAGAGTTTTACCTTAAAGTCTTAGATTAGAGTTGTAGTTTCGTTTAGTTGAGTTATAGTTAAGAGTTTATAGTTTTAGCTTAGAGTCTTAGCTTAGAATTTTAGTTAGAGTTATTGTTTAGTTTAGTTTTAGTTAAGAGTTATAGCTTAGAGGTTTAGCCTAGAATCTTAGCTTAGAGATTTAGTTAGAGTGTTAGGTTAAACTAGATTAAGTTAGGTTAGATTAGGTTAGGTTAAGTCAGGTTAGGTAAGTTAGGTTTGCTAAGTTAGGTTAGGTTAGGTTAGTTAGTAAACATCTCTCCATATTTAAGTTAGGTTAGGCTAGATTAAGTTATGTTAGGTTAAGTTAGGTTAGGTTAGGTTAGCCTACGTACTTGCGCGTACGTAGGTTAGGTTAAGTTAGGTTAGGTTAGGTTAGCCTACGTACGCGCGCGTACGTAGGCTAACCTAACCTAACCTAGAGTCTAAGACCTTAGAGTTTTAGCTTAGAGTTTTACTTAGAGGTGAAGTTAAGTTTAGTTATAGTTAAGGGTTTAGAGTTTTAGCTTGGAATCTTAGCTTAGAGTTTTAGTTAGAGTTCTAGATTAGTTTAGTTTTAGTTAAGAGTTTAGAATTTTAGCTTAGAGTCTTAGCTCAGAGTTTTTCGTTTAGTGTTATAGTTAAGAGTTTATAGTTTTAGCTTAGAGTCTTAGCATAGAGTTTTAGTTAGAGTTATTGTTTAGTTTAGTTTTAGTTAAGAGTTATAGCTTAGAGGTTTAGCCTAGAATCTTAGCTTAGGAGATTAGCTAGTAGAGTTAGGTTAGCTAGAGTTAGGTGTAGGGTTAGGTTAGCTAGTAAACATCTCTCCATGTTTAAGTTAGGTTAGGTTAGGCTAGATTAAGTTATGTTAAGTTAGGTTAGGTTAGCCTACGTACGCGCGCGTACGTTGGCTAACCTAACCTAACCTAACATAACTTAATCTAGCCTAACCTAACCTAACTTAAACATGAAGAGATGTTTACTAGCTAACCTAACCTAACCTAACTTAGCTAACCTAACTTACCTAACCTGACTTAACCTAACCTAACTTAATCTAGTCTAACCTAACACTCTAACTAAATCTCTAAGCTAAGATTCTAGGCTAAACCTCTAAGCTATAACTCTTAACTAAAACTAAACTAAACAATAACTCTAACTAAAACTCTAAGCTAAGACTCTAAGCTAAAACTATAAACTCGTAACTATAACTCAACTAAACGAAACTTCAACTCTAAGCTAAGACATTAAGGTAGAGCTAAAAACTCTTAACTAAAGCTAAACTCTTCCAGAACTCTAACTAAAACTCTAAGCTAAGATTCAAAACTAAAACTCTAAACCCTTAACTGTAACTAAACTAAACTTCAACTCTAAGTAAAACTCTAAGCTAAGACTCTAAGGTCTTAGACTCTAGGTTAGGTTAGGTTAGCCTACGTACGCGCGCGTACGTAGGCTAACCCAACCTAACCTAACTTAACCTAACCTACGTACGCGCGCGTACGTAGGCTTACCTAACCTAACTTAACCTAACCTAACATAACTTAATCTAGCCTAAACTAACCTAACTTAAACATGGAGAGATGTTTACTAGCTAACCTAACTTACCCTAACTTAGCTAACCTAACTTACCTAACCTGACTTAACCTAACCTAATCTAACCTAACTTAATCTAGTCTAACCTAACACTCTAACTAAATCTCTAAGCTAAGATTCTAGGCTAAACCTCTAAGCTATAACTCTTAACTAAAACTAAACTAAACAATAACTCTAACTAAAATTCTAAGCTAAGACTCTAAGCTAAAACTATAAACTCTTAACTATAACTCAAACAAACGAAACTTCAACTCTAATCTAAGACTTTAAGGTAAAACTCTAAACTCTTATCTAAAACTAAACTATGCTAGAACTCTAACTAAAACTCTAAGCTAAGATTCCAAACTAAAACTCTAAACCCTTAACTATAACTAAACTAAACTTCAACTCTAAGTAAAACTCTAAGCTAAGACTCTAAGGTAGACCTCTAAACTCTTCACTAAACTATACTAGATTTTCAACAAAAACTCTAAGTTAAGACTCTAAGATAAAACTCTAAACTCTAAACTAAAACTAAACTAAACTAGAACTCTAAGTAAAACTCTAAGCTAAGACTCTATGCTAAAAACTCTAAATTCATAACTATGACTAAACTAAACTTCAACTTCACAAAAACTCTAAGCTAAGAGTATAATCTAAAAACTCTAAACTATTAATTAAAACTAAACTAAACTAAAACTATAACAAAAAACTCTATGCTAATACTCTAAGCTAAAATTCTAAAATATTAACTAAAACTAAACTAGAACTCAAACTAAAACTCTAAGCTATTACTCTAAGTTAAAACACCAAACTCTATACTAAAACTAAACTAAACTAGAACTCTAACAAAAACTCTAAGCTAAGACTCTAAGCTAAAAAAACTATAAACTCTTAAATAAAAATTTACTAAACTAAAACTCTAAGCTCAGTCTTGAAGGTAAAACTCAAAACGCTTAACTATATCTAAACTAAACTAGAACTCTAACAAAAACTCTAAGCTAAGACTCTAAGGTAAAATTCTAAAATCTTAACTATTACTAAACTAAACTTCAACTCTAATAAAAACTCTAAGCTGAGACTCTAAGCTAAAACTATAAACTATTAACTAAACTAAACTAGAACTTCAACAAAAAAAACTCTAAGCTAAAAACTCTAAACTCTTAACTAAAACTATACTAAACTAGAACTCTAACAAAAACTCTAAGCTAAGACTCTAAGATTAAATTCTAATCTCTTAACTAAAACTAAACTAGAAGTCTATATAAAAGTCTGAGCTACGACTCTAAGGTAAAATACCAAACTCTTAACTAAAAGTAAACTAGACTAGAACTCTAACTGAAACTCAAAGGTAAAACATCAAACTCTTAACTAAAATTAAACTAAACTAGAACTCTAACAAAAACTCTAAGCTAAGATTCTAAGGTAAAACTCTAAACTCTTAACTAAAACTAAACTAAACTAGAAGTCTAACAAAAACTCTAAGCTGAGACTCCAAGCTAAAACTCTAAACTCTTAAGTAAAACTAGAACCCTAACAAAAACTCTAAGCTAAGACTCTATGCTAAAACACTAAACTCTTAACTAAAACGAAACTAAACTAGAACTCTAACAAAAACTTTAAGCAAAGACTCAAAGGTAAAACACCAAACTCTTAACTAAAACTAAACTAAACTAGCACTCTAACAAAAACTCTAAGCTATGACGCTAAGCTAAAACTCTAAAATCTTAACTAAATCTAAACTAAACTATAACTCAAACAAAAACTATAAGCTAAGACTATAAGCTAGAACTCTAAACTCTTAACTAAACTAAACTAGATTTTAAACAAAAACTCTAAGCTAAGACTCTAAGATAAAACTCTAAACTCTTAAGTAAAACTAAACTAAACTAGAACTCTAAGTAAAACTCTAAGCTAAGACTCTAAGCTAAAAACTCTAAATTCTTAACTAAGACTAAACAAAACTTCAACTTCACAAAAACTCTAAGATAAGACTCTGAGCTAAAAACTCTAAACTCTTAACTAAAACTAAACTAAACTAGAACTATAACAAAAAACTCTAAGCTATGACTCTAAGGTAGAACGCTAAACTGTTAACTAAACTAAACTAAACTAGATTTTCAACAAAAACTCTAAGCTAAGACTCTAAGATAAAACTCTAAACTCTTAACTGAAACTAAACTAAACTCTTAACTAAAACTAAACTAAACTAGAACTCTAACAAAAAATCTAAGCTAAGACTCAGCTAAAACTCGAAACTCTTAACTAAAACTTAACCAAACTATAACTTTAAGTAAAACTTTAAGCTATGACTCTAAGCTAAAACTCTAAATTCTTAACTGTAACTAAACTAAAATTTAACTCTAACTAAAACTCTAAGCTAAGACTATAATGTAAAACTCTAAACTATTAACTAAAAGTAAACAAAAATAGAAATCTAGATAAATCTAAACTAAGACTCTAAGATAAGAAATCTAAACTATTATCTAAAAATAAACTATAACTCTAATTAAAACTCTAAGTCTAAGCTAAAACTCTAAACTAAAACTAAACTAAACTAGAACTTCAACAAAAACTCTAAACTAAGACTCTAAGCTAAAAACACTAAACTCTTAACTAAAACTAAACTAAAACTCTAACAAAAACTCTAAGCTGAGACTCTAAGCTAAAACTCTAAACTCTTAAGTAAAACTAAACTAAACTAAAACTCTAAGCTAAGTCTCTAAAGTAAAACTCCAAACTCTTAACTATAACTAAACTAAACTAGAACTCTAACAGAAACTCTAAGCTAAGACTCTAAGCTAAAACTCTAAACTCTTAACTAAAACTAAACTAAACTAGAACTCTAACAAAAACTCTATGCTAAGAATCTAATCTAAAACTATAAACTATTAACTAAAACTAAACTAAACTAGAACTATATCAAAAACTCTAAGATAAGACTCTAAGCTAAAACTCTAAACTCTTAACTAAAACTGAACTAAACTAAAACTCTAAGCTAAGTCTCTAAGTTAAAACACCAAACTCTTAACTATGACTAAACTAAACTAGAACTCTAACAAAAACTCTAAGCTAAGACTCTAAGATAAAACTCTAAACTCTTAACTAGAAGTAAACTAAAATAGAACTCTAACAGAAAATCTAAACTAATACTATAAGATAAAACCTAGAGACTCTTAGCTCTTAAATAAAACTAAACTAAAACTCTAACAAAAACTCTAAGATAAGACTCTAAGCTAAAACTATAAAATATTTACTAAAACTAAACTAAACTAGAGCTTCAACAAAAACTCTAAGCTAAGACTCTAAGCTAAAAACTCTAAACTCTTAACTATAACTAAACTAAACTAGAACTCTAACAAAAACTCTAAGCTAAGACTCTAAGCTAAAAACTCTAAACTCTTACATAAAACGAAACTAAACTAGAACACTAATAAAAACTCTAAGCTAAGACTCTAAGCTAAAAAACTCTAAACTCTTAACTAAAACTAAACTAAACTAAAACTCTAAGTTAAGTCTCTAAGGTAAAACTCCAAACTCTTAACTAAAACTAAACTAAACTTCAACTTTAACAAAAACTCTAAGCTATGACTCTAAGCTAAAACTCTAAAATCTTAATTAAAACTAAACTAAACAAGAACTTCAACAAAAACACTAAGCTAAGACTCTAAGCTAAAAACTCTAAACTCTTAACTAAAACTAAACTAAACTAGAACTCTAACAACAACTCTAAGCTATGATTCTAAGCTAAAACTCTAAAATCTTAACTAAAACTAAACTAGAACTGTAACTAAAACTCTAAGATACGACTCTAAGCTAAAACACCAAACTCTTAACTAAAACTAAACTAAACTAGAACTCTAACAAAAAATCTAAGCTAAGACTCTAAGCTAAAAACTCTAAACTCTTAACTAAAACTAAACTAAAACTCTAATCTAAGTCTCTAAGTTAAAACTCCAAACTATATCTAAACTAAACTAGAACTTCAACAAAAAATCTAAACTAAGACTCTAAGATAAAAACACTAAAATCTTAAATAAAACTAAACTAAAACTCTAAAAAAAACTCTAAGCTAAGACTCTAAGATGAAAATCTAAACTCTTAACTAAAATTAAACTGAACTAGAAATTCAACAAAAACTCTATGCTAGGACTCAAAGCTAAAAACTCTAAACTCTTAACTAAAACTAAAATAAACTAGAACTCTAACAAAAACTCTAAGCTAAGACTCTAAGCTAAAATTCTAAACTCTTAAAGTACCAAGGACACCTAAAATGAAAACTAATTCTTTAAATTGGTCAAGTGTAAACTTACACAGCCATATACGTCTTAAATTAGTGTGAAAAACCGATAATTCATTTTTTAGGGAGAAAGATCGCCTGTTTACATAATGTATTCCAATACGAAAGTTCGTGCCAATTTCAAAAATAAAGAACGTGTGCTGTTAAACAGCAGAAAATGAGCAAAAAATAAATAAATCATCATATAGCCTTAGAAAGTGTTGTTTTCTTGTATGTTATGGTAAAACAGAAATTGGAACCTAGTTCAGCAGAGCTCTTTTCTTTGAAAAATACTTTTAAGGAATGCTTCTTGAAAAGAGCTTGGCTAGACTAGGCATAGTCTTGATGTTACTAGGATTTTTGGCATTCCAGGATCTTTTAACCATGAAGCAGTGTAAAGGTAAACATTAATGATTCTAAAAGAAAGTATCAATATATAGGCTACCCTATTGGTTGTTTTGCAGACCTAATGACTTCCACTGATAGCCTACCTTATGTAGGCTAAGGTAAGACACCTAGTATGCTGTGTGATTTTTTTGAATATTTTGAAATAAATCTACTTCATAGTTACTATATAATAGTAGCATATACCTTTTATGTTTTTTTTTATATTAGAAATACAAATTACTCAGGTGGGCACTGTATGACTAGGCCTAGGCTATTAAAGTCATTGGTTCTTTATACTCAGCAGCAAATATTTTCATTTACTCTTATATACAAAGCACTATAAAATCAAAACAATCGGCGATATTGTGTTTCCTTTAAACATGGAAAATGATATAGTCTTCTTTATGACTTTTTAAACATCAAATTATTATAGAGAAACATGAATAAAGTTATACAGAATGCTTTTGGTTTTCTTATTGAATATATGATCCACTAAAATGTTATACAAAAGAAATTACATTACCCCAGTGATACATAGAGAAAACAACTAAGTCATACAGATGGCCTTTCATAGTTCCAATTGCAGTTCAGGCAACTTGGTGGTCACATATCAATCCTAAAACTTAGTCAACCTACCGGAGAATGTATGTGGCCAGGAAAATTAGGCTTAGGATGCTTCTTCATCAGCAAGTTCCATAGACATTGTCTGTTGTGAGTCAGCTCAAAAATCATAGTCATCTCTATTGTAATTCAAGTAGACTTTCCAAGTAGGCCTGTCTGCCTAGAATCTAAGGCATTTTGACCAAGTTTTAAGATTAACATGACCACTAAGTCACCTGGACTTGCAGTCCAGTCAGAAAACCCAATCTATAAGCCAAGACAGTTACACTAAAACAGAATTAATTGAAAATTGATTGACTGAAAAGTTACCTGTCCTTGTGTGCAAACAAGTGGCATAGGGTCTACCTGTCTAAAGTCTTAGACAGGCAACCCAGTTTATAAGCTCAGACAGTTACACTACCACAAAATTCATTCAAAATTGGTTGACCCAACAAGTTGCCTGGATTTGCAGGTGAACAAGTGACATAAGGTCTGCCTGCCTATAGTCTCAGGCAAGGGCAGCTGAGTTTTAGGACTAACATATGAACATCAAATTGCCTGGACTCACAGACAAACCAGCAACGATAATAATAACCGATTGAATTTTCAGAACATATATCCTATAGGCCTTCAAAAAATTATGGGTATTTATTAGTGAAAAGGATGTCACACTTATACTAAAGCAATGCAGGAAAAAAAGGTACTGTTCTAATATCTGGGGAACATGCAAGAAGTTAAGTTTGGTTAATGCTAGTTAAATAAAACAAAATAGGATAAAAATATAATAGTTTAGAAAAAAATTTTGTCTGTATATTGGCACATTAGGAGGGTGGGGATAAAGCATAGCATATAATAAATACATAACCTAAACTAACCTAGGTACCATTTTTTCCTCCTAAACCCCAAAATACTAAAGCTTGAGTATAGCTCCTGGAGTGAGAAAGCCCTTGTTTATAGAGCATAAGATAGGAAATTAGTGGGTAGCGTTATCTGTTTGGAGATATTATGTAATCAATTGACAAAAACCATAAAACAGACATAAATTGATGTTGTCATCCAAGAAAAACAACAAATAAATTGACCGACACTCATAACCATTTAGAAAACATCCATCAAAGTGAGAAAATTCCTGTTTTTTCATTCTCACTGACAAAAAACATAAAACAGACATAAATTGATGTTGACATCCATGAAAAACATCAAATAAATTGACCAACACACATAACTGTCCAAGAAACATCCATAAAAGTGAGAAAATCCCTGTTTTTTCATTCTCACTGACAAAAACCATAAAACAGACATAAAATGATGTTGACATCCAGAAAAGTGAGAAAGTTCCTGTTTTTTCATTCTCACTGACAAAAACCATAAAACAGACATAAATTGCTGTTGACATCCATTAATGTGAAAAAATACTGTTTTTTCATTCTCACTGACAAAAACCATAAAACAGACATGAATTACTGTTGACATCCATGAAAAACATCAAATAAATTGATCAACACACATAACCGTCCAAACAAGATCCATAAATGTGAGAAAATTCATCTTTTCCATTCTCACTGACAAAAACCATAAAACAGCCATAAATTTCTGTTGACATCCATCAAAGTGAGAAAGTTCCTGTTTTTTCATTCTCACTGACAAAAACCATAAAACAGACATAAATTACTGTTGACCTCAATTAAAGTGAGAAAGTTCCTGTTTTTTCATTCTCACTGACAAAAACCATAAAACAGACATAAATTGCTGTTGACCTCCATTAAAGTGAGAAAGTTCCTGTTTTTTCATTCTCACTGACAAAAACCATAAAACAGACATTAATTGCTGTTGACATCCATCAAAGTGAGAAAGTTCCTGTTTTTCCATTCTCACTGACAAAAACCATAAAACAGACATAAATTGCTGTTGACATCCATCAAAGTGAGAAAGTTCCTGTTTTTCAAATTCTCACTGACAAAAACCATAAAACAGACATAAACTGCTGTTGACATCCATTAATGTGAGAAAGTTCCTCTTTTTCCATTCTCTCTGACAAAAACCATAAAACAGACAAATTACTGTTGATATCCATAAAAAACATCAAATAAATTGACCAACACACATAACCATCCAAGAAAACATCCATCAAAGTGAGAAAATTCCTGTCTTTTCATTCTCACTGACAACAAACAGACATAAATTATGTAAAAAAAGTTGTAGGTGGCAGCAGGGGTGGGTGACACGAGTAGCACCTCCCTCTCTACTCGTGTGGCCAAAGCTTTAAGATGAGGTGAAGCTGGGAAAACATGTCTATTTGCCAATTGTCCCCAGATATTAATTTTGTAAAAGAATCGCTCCCCCCCCGTCCTCCTCAGTAAAGGTATGCAAGCAACGCTAAAAATCAGAGATTTAATAAAACGCATTTTAGCCAAGCTGCGTCTTGTCCAACAAATATTTGCATTGTTCATATCAGAAACC
Source organism: Artemia sp. Qi Xiang Cuo (assembly GCF_049724085.1). NCBI lineage: Eukaryota > Metazoa > Arthropoda > Branchiopoda > Anostraca > Artemiidae > Artemia > Artemia sp. Qi Xiang Cuo. The sequence goes on along the minus strand of NC_142803.1, from coordinate 36,348,159 downwards.
TCAAAGATCGCTCAATTATCAGAGATGGAAACAAATATTTTCGATAAAATTCCGTCCACTATGTAAACTCCAAAAGGTCAAGTCAAACTCTACTTCCATTATTAAAAAAAAAAAAACTATACAGTTGTTTACAAAAAAATCAATAATAAAATCAGTTTACTATTTGATTAACATGAATAGATAGATAGATAGATAATGTATTTAAAGCCAAAGGCTACTCATGAGTAATAATGGCATGTCAAATCCTTTGAACTTCGTTCGTATAGGTAGATACAGGGACATTTTGTAAAAAACGGGGAAATTCTGTACTAAGGCTTGAATTCGCGTATTTCAGCTTTGAGTAAGCAACTCATTTGTCTTCCCCCTTTGTATAGGCCAATGAGCCTTTGGGGGGGGGGATAATAACATGTAATATTGTATGTGTATCTAATGAAGAATAAATCTTATCTTTGTGCATATCAATGAATGTCTTTTTCTTGAACATTTTCTTAGAGCCTTCTTAGGGAAATCTTAGAGCCTTCCTCTGGGTGCAGACATTTCCCTCTCTTTTTTCGTAACAGGCCTTTGACGAGGGCTAAATGCCCGAGCGAGTGGAATGAGACGGGGAAAACCCCATAAAAAGGTTTTTCTACTAGCTAAAGAGTTAGCGAAGCCGTCTATTTTACTATTACGGACAGAAATAGATAAACTGTACGCGGTTTCTAATGAAAAATAAAGTAAAATAATAAAGAACTAGGAACAAGGAAACTTGTGCATGATAAATTTCAGACAATAAAAACAGATGTACTACTACTACTACTAACTACTACTACTACTACAAACTAACTACTACTACTACTACTACTACTACTACTACTAACAACTCACCGCAGCACCAAGCCGCCTGAGGCCAACACAGCCACGCACGCTCCTCCTCCACCCCAATCTATTCAATGCCTCCCTTTTTACACCCTCCCACGAAGTTCCCATTTCCTTTAAATCTTTCTTTATGACGTCCTCCCACCCCAGACGGGGACGACCCGCTTTCCTATTAGCCCTAGATGGTTGGCCGAAAAGAACAATCTTCAGAATTTTGTCATCCTTCATCGCCACAACGTGCCCTAGCCACCTCAACCTTTCTTTCATTATAGCCCTAGAGAGCTATATTGAAAGTAGAGAGGGGGTACCAGCCCCACGGGGCACCACTGCTGCCATCTACAATTTAGTTTAACGTTGACAGTACATAATTTATGGTTTTTCTCACTGAGAATGAAAAAACAGGATTTTTCTCACTTGAAAAAACAGGATTTTTCTCACTTTGATGGATATTTCTTGGATGGTTATGAGTGTTAGTCAATTTATTTGTTGTTTTTCATGGATGTCAACCGCAATTTCTGTCTGTTTTATTGTTTTTGTTACTGAGAATGAAAAAACAGGATTTTCCTCACATTGATGTATTTCCAAGGAGAATTGTCTCCGGGCGAAGTTTATTAATGTCTTTGGTGTTCGTCCAGGAGAATTGTTTCCGGGCGAAGCTTATTAATGTCTTTGGTGTTCGACCAGGAGGTGTTCGTCCAGGTGACAGCGCAGGGATGCCAAAACAAAAGGAACACGCAGAAATTACGTTTAGAGATTATTTGGGCGAAACTGTTTTAGACATTTTAGGGAATTGTTTGGGCGAAACAGTTAGAGACATTTTAGAAGATGATTTAGAAGAGGATTTGAGAGTGGAACTCTATGGTCGCTATAATACACAAGTTCTATTTGAACAGTGTTGTGAGGTCCTCTACCCCAGCTCCCCCAAAGGGCTCCGATCCCCCTACCCCAACCCCGAAGGAAGCCCACCGCCCCCAAAGGTCCCCCCGGCGCCCCAACGACCCCCCCGCCCCCCAGGGTCCCCCGGGCCCCCCAAGGCCCCCCCGGGCCCCCAAAGAGCCTCCCTCACTTATTGAATTTTTTTAAGTTTTTTCGGACTGAATTTTTTAGATTTAGAAATTATCCAACATTTTTCCGGTTTTTTCTGTAACCCATTGGCGTAGAGTTTTAGCCTAGAGTCTTAGCTTAGAGCTTTTGTTAGAAATCTAGTTTACTTTAGTTTTAGTTAAGAGTTTAGAGTTTTACCTTAGAGTTTTAGCTTAGAATTTTAGTTAGAGTTGAAGTTTACTTTAGTTTTAGTTAAGAGTTAACCTTAGAGTTTTAGCTAAGAGTTTTGTTAGAGTTCTTGTTTAGTTTAGTAATAGTTGAAAGTTTATTTTTTGGCCTAGTCATAGCTTGGAGTGTTTTTTAGAGTTATAGCTTACTTTATTTATAGTTAAGAGTTAATTTTTTATCTAATAGTATTATCTTAGAGTTTTATTTAGAGATGCAGTTTACTTTATTTTTAGTTAAGATTTTAAAGTTTTAGTTTAGAGTCTCACCGTAGAGTTTTTGTTGGACTTATGGTGTAGTTTAGTAATAGCTAAGAGTTTATTTTTTACCTTAGAGTCTTAGCTTAGAGTTTTAGTTAGAGTTGAAGTTTACTTTAGTTTTAGTTAAGAGTTTAGAGTTTTAGCATAAAGTCTTAGCTTAGAGTTTTTGTCAGAGTTCTAGTTCACTTTAGTAATAGTTAAAGAGTTAAGTTATTAGATTAGAGTTTTAGTTAGAGTTGAAGTTTACTTTAGTTTTAGTTAAGAGTTTTAGCTTAAAGTCTCAGCTTAGTGTTTTTGTTAGAGTTCAAATTTAGTTTAGTAATAGTTAAGAGTTTAGTTTTTAGCTTAGAGTTTTAGTTAGAGTTGAAGTTTAGTTTAGTAATAGTTATGAGTTTAGAGTTTTAGCTTAGAGTCTTAACTTAGAGTTTTAGTTAAAATTGTAGTTTTTTAGTTAAGAGTTTAGTTTTACCTTAGAGTCTTAGCTTAGAGTTTTAGTTAGAGTTGAAGTTTACTTTAGTTATAGTTAAGAGTTTGGAGTTTTAGCTTAGAGTCTTAGCTTAGAGTTGTTGTTGAAGTTCTCGTTTAGTTTATTTTTAGTTAAGAGTTTAGAGTTTTAGTTAGAGTTGAAGTTTTGTTTAGTAATAGTTAAAAGTTTTATCTTAGAGTCTTAACTTAGAGTTTTAGTTAAAGTTGCAGTTTTAGTTAAGTTTTAGTTAAGTTTAAGTTAAGAGTTTAGAGTCTTAGCCTAGTGTTTTAGTTAGAGTTGAATTTTAGTTTAGTTATAGTTACGAGTTTAGAGTTTTAGCTTAGAGTCTTAACTTAGAGTTTTAGTTAAAGTTGCAGTTTTAATTAAGTTTTAGTTCTAACTCTTAACTAAAACTAAACTAAACTCTAACTAAAACTCTAAGCTGAGACTCTCAGCTAAAACTCTAAACTCTTAACTATTAATAAACTAAACTTAAACTCTAAATAAAACTCTAATCTAAAAATAAAATATTAACTAAATCTAAACTAAACTAGAACTTCAACAAAAACTCTAAGCTATGACTCTAAGCTAAAAACTCTAAACTCATAAATAATACTAAACTAAACTAGAACTTCAACAAAAACTTTAAGTTAAGACTTTAAGGTAAAACTCTAAACTCTTAACTAAAACTAAAGTAAACTAGAACTCTAACAAAAACTCTGAGCTAAGACACTAAGGTAAAACTCAAAACTTTTAACTGAAACAAAACTAAACTTGAACTTCAACAAAAACTCTAAGCTAAGACTCTAAGCTAAGGCTCTAGGCTAAAACTCTAAACTCTTAACTAAAACTTAACTAAAACTGCAACTTTAACTAAAACTCTAAGTTAAGACTCTAAGCTAAAACTCTGAACTCTTAACTATTACTAAAATAAAATTGAACTCTAACTAAAACTCTAGGCTAAGACTCTAAACTCTTAACTAAAACTTAACTAAAACTTCAACTTTAACTAAAACTCTAAGTTAAGACTCTAAGCTAAAACTCTAAACTCTTAACTATTACTAAACTAAACTTGAACTCTAACTAAAAGTCTAAGCTAAAACTCTAAACTCTTAACTAAAACTAAACTAAACTAGAACTTCAACTAAAACTCTAAGCTAAGACTCTAAGCTAAAACTCTAAACTCTTAACTAAAACTAAAGTAAACTTCAACTCTAACTAAAACTCTAAGCTAAGACTCTAAGATAAAACTCTAGGCTAAAACTCTAAACTCTTAACTAAAACTTAACTAACACTACAAATTTAACTAAAACTCTAAGCTATGACTCTAAGCTAAAACTCTAAACTCTTAACTATTACTAAACTAAACTTCAACTCTAACTAAAACTCTAAACTCTTAACTAAAACTAAAGTAAACTTCAACTCTAACTAAAACTCTAAGCTAAGACTCTAAGGTAAAAACTAAACTCTTAACTATTAGTAAACTAAACAAGAACTCTAACAAAAACTCTAAGCTAAAACTCTAAACTCTTAACTAAAACTAAAGTAAACTTCAACTCTAACTAAAACTCTAAGATAAGACTCTAAGATAAAAACTAAACTCTTAACTATTACTCAAGTAAGCTAGAATTCTAACGAAAACTCTAAGCTAAGACTCTAAGCTAAAAACTAAACTCTTAACTATTACTAAACTAAACTAGAACTCTAACAAAACTCTAAGCTAAGACTCTAAGCTAAACTCTAAACTCTTAACTAAAACTAAAGTAAACTTCAACTCTAACTAAAAGTCTAAGCTAAGACTCTAAGTTAAAACTCTAAACTCTTAACTAAACTAAATTAAACTAGATCTCTAAAAAAAACTCTAAGCTAAGACTCTAGGATAAAACTCTATGCCAATGGGTTAAAGAAAAAACCGGGAAAATGTTGGATAATTTCTAAGTCTAAGAAATTCAGTCCGAAAAAACTTAAAAAAATTCAATAAGTGAGGGATGCTCTTTGGGGGCCGGGGGGGCCTTTGGGGGTCCGGGGGACCCTTGGGGGACGAGTGGTCCTTTGGGAGCCTGGGGGACCTTTGGGGGCCAGGGGCTTCCTTCGGGGTTGGGGTAGGGGGATCGGAGCCCTTTGGGGGAGCTGGGGTAGAGGACCTCACAACACTGTTCAAATAGAACTTGTGTATTATAACGACCATCGAGTTCCATTCTCAAATCCTCTTCTAAATCATCTTCTAAAATGTCTCTAACTGTTTCGCCCAAATAATTCCCTAAAATGTCTAAAACGGTTTCGCCCAAATAATCTCTATACGTAATTTCTGCGTGTTCCTTTTGTTGACATCCCTGCGCTGTCACATTTGAAATTCCTAGGAGACCCTTTCCCGCGTTAATCTCTTCATCTATAAGATCAAAACATTCGCCGGGAAACAATTCACCTGGACGAACACCAAAGACATTAATAAACTTCGCCCGGAAATAATTCTCCTGGACGAACACCAAAGACATTAATAAACTTCGCCCGGAGACAATTCTCCTTGAAAATACATCAATGTGAGAAAAATCCTGTTCTTTCATTCTCAGTAACAAAAACAATAAAACAGACATAAATTGCTGTTGACATCCATGAAAAACAACAATTAAATTGACAAACACTCGTAACCGTCCAAGAAACATCTATCAAAGTGAGAAAAATCCTGTTTTTTTTCAAGTGAGAAAAATCCTGTTTTTTCATTCTCAGTGAGAAAAACCATAAATTATGTACTGTCAACGTTAAACTAAATTGTAGATGGCAGCAGTGGTGCCCCGTGGGGCTGGTACCCCCCTTTCTACTATTGAACCACATTTTTCGTATAGCCTATTGTTTGAAATACGGTCAGTCAGCCGGGTACCCAGAACAATCCTTAAGCAATTTCTCTGGAAAATATCTAGCAAATCTTCATCCGCTTTTCGGAGCGTTTAGCCGATAAACAGATATAGGCTATAAAAATCCAAAAAACAAAAGCTAAGGAGATATTTAAAATACTTGTAATTTATCTAAATTAACTATTAGCATAAAGTTTTTGTAAAGCTGTGATCCTTTACAGTCGTAAAGAACGATGTTGGCACAATGTACTATTTATTTTTTTTTTCCTTTAGAGCTGGGCACTTCATATGGGTATAAAAAGAGCTACCGTACATAAAACTGCTGCAGATTGTATTTTTGTTAGGGTTTGATGCTCTCAATTTTACTAAAAATCCTTACGTATCGAGAGCTATTTAGAGTCCTTAACATAAAATGTATTTGCGTGTTTTCTTTTTGCACGTTCTTTAAAGCTTGAAGCTATAAACTATCACGTTGCAGCTAAAAATATACAAACGAAAAATTAAGAGGTTAGGGGAAGTGTAATTTTATAGATTCGAAATCATCCCTCTGATTCCAACAAGGTTTAATGCAATCGAAAAAGCTTGTCCAAAAAGTTTTATTGCCCCGGTATGTTCCTATACATTTTGCCCAAAAGGAAAAAATGTACAGTTTAAACGTTCAAAAGTTTAGGGCGCTTCTTGTATGGGCTTACGTGTCAATGCTCTACAAAAACTACAAAGTCGATTTACGTGTGTTTTATCAACCTTCAATCGATCCTTCAATCAACCTTCAATCTTGACCAACGCTAATCTAACACAATGCTTTTCATCAAAATTATTGAGTCTTTCAATCTTTCTATCAATCACCGTCAACGCTTGAATCAAGTGTCACACAGGAATCAAGTGTTTCTAGACGGTCAATCATGCTTGATTCAATCGATTGACGGAAGCTTTTAATCAAAATGATTGACCGTCTAGGGCCTTCTTAACGCCTTATGTTTCATATTAGACTATAGGTTTTTGTTTGGCATTATTTACTATTTTTTAGTATTTATGTAGTTTTTTTTTTGGGGGGGGGAGGGGTTAACGTTTATTTATTTGTGTTTTTGCTTGCGTTCGTTTAACCCTTTCTAAATAAAGTTTTGGACATATCCTCAATGTATTTCATACACCAACTTTGTCAACAAAAAAGAAAACTAGTTCAAACCTGCTTGGATACCTTTAAAACCTTTTTGTTAAGGTATTTTATACTCTTTTCTCTTCTATTCTCTTCTACCAGGTCAGATGCCGGTAACTGGAGACCAATATCGATACTGCCTTTATTGTCAAAAATTTTGGAAAAAGTGATTCATCGCCGTCTATATGATCATCTCACGAAACATAGCCTACTCAGTGATACTCAATTCGGGTTTCGAAAAGGTCATTCCACTAGTCATACTGCCATTCATCTTGTTGATTTTGTAAATAATTGTTTAGTAAAAGGGGAAATCCCCCTAACAGTATTTTTTGATTTTAGGAAAGCATTTGACACGGTAGATTTTAAAATTTTATAGCAAAGATTAGAATGCTTAGGTGTTAAAGGAATGAGTTTGAAGTGGTTTGAAAGTTATTTGTGTGGGAGGTCTATTAAAGTGATGATTGATGACGCTTTTTCTTCCCCTTATCAAGTGTCGTGTGGTGTGCCACAGGGATCGGTCCTTGGTCCACTTCTGTATCTGGTTTATGTGGATAGCATGAGGTTTTATCTTCCAGATTGTTGCTTAACGTCATTCGCTGATGACACTGCAGTTACGTTTTCTAGTCGTTGTTTGGATAGTCTTGTATTGAAAGTGAATTGTGTTCTGAGAAATTTCCATGTTTTTACTAGTTTGAGTTTGTTATCAGTTAATGTTACTAAGACTAATTTTATTGTATATTCTAGAGTAGGTAAGCTCAGTGATATTGATGGTAGAATTCTGTTTAATAATATGCCTGTAGTTCAAGTTCAAGAAATCCGGTACTTAGGTTTTTACATTGATTGTAATTTTTCGTGGAAACACCACAGTGATGTTGTTGCCACAAAGGTTGCACCTGGCCTTGGAGCGATTCATCGTTTTAAAAATTTTTTTCCTCAGAGAGTTTAATTGCTTTGATACCATGCTTTGATCCACCCATATGCTTCGTATGGCTGTATGTTATGGGCAAGTAATTTTTATGTGAATTTTAAACGTGTTCAGACTCTTCAAAATAGAGCGACGCGTCTTATTGGTGGGTATGTTGAAGGTGTAAATAACACTTCAGCTTGCTTCAACAAGTTGCAAGTGTTGAATGTAGGACAGTTACGAGACTACCAGATAGGAATTTTCGCTTATCAATGCTGGAATGATGTTAGTCCAGAGTTTTTTCGTGATTATTTTAATGACAATAGGTCTTTGCACCATTATGAAACTCGTCATGCTAGTGATTTCATTGTTCCGAATAGAAGTGGAACCAGGGCCGGCTTCCATACTAGATTTTCAGGACCTAATGTGTGGAACTCTATTCCGGAGAGCATTCGGGCGGCTGAGCACCTGGGGCTATTTAAAAATAAATTGAAAAAATATTTGTTAGGTCAAGGTTCATAGTTTTTTTTTTTTTTTTTTTTTATTTTTTTTATTATTATTTATCTTTATTATTATTATTATTTATCTTTATTATTATTATTATTAAATGAATTGATGAGAGATTGATTTTTTTTTTTTTTTTTTTTTTTTTTTTTAGTGTTTGTATGTAATTTGTGTGTGTTGTTTTTTAGTGTATGTACCCGCCCAGTCACAAGTACTTTTTGGTATCTTTCTTGGGGCGGGTATTGGCATATTTGTTAAATGTATTTTGATGTTAAATAAAATGAACTGAACTGAACTGAACTATGATTCCAAATACAAGAAAAATAAACGAAGTCTGAATTCAGTAGGTTTAAAAGATAATGTTTACAGGCCTAACTTCGAAATTATGCATTGTCAGAATTTTTTAGACTTTTTTTTGTCCAGTCAAAATATAGGGAAATTAACTTTTCTTGCTGGTTCTGGACATATCACTGATTTTTTCGAAATTACCAATTAGAAACAATTCACGTCTAAAAATATCTTTGAAAAAATATTTTCCACGGAAAACATTTTATGTAAATTTCTTTTAGGTGGTAACCCCAAACCATGTTTTACTATTTTCTAAAACGAAATAAAAATCAAGATGAAATAAAATTACCTCTAGGGGGGACCTACCCTTGGCCTAAATCCCTTTATCTCACGATACAAGTACTCACGATGGCAATTTTTTTTAATAAGTTGTCACGCTTTGAACCAATCTGGCCTCTTTTTTATTTTAATCTGCTAGAAAGAATACCTGAGGTAGGGCTTGATATTGAATGAAATTGGATACCATATTTTGGATGTTTGGACTGATGAACCGAACATAAGGTGATTGCCAAGCTCACGTTGACTTACCTATTCAAAGTTAAGTATAGTTTTTGCCTTTTTGATAATACATTTCAACGGTTCAGTTCACAGAGGATGCTGTTGTTCTAGCAAAATTCAGAAGTTATCCACCATGGCCCTGCCGAGTCTTGGACATAATTAAGGCCAAGAACAATAAAATATCTTACGTTGTATTTTGTTACGGATGCCATGAAATCGTGACAACAACAGCCTCACAGCTTTCGACCTTTGTTAGCAATTCAAAGGAGGCTAAGAATAAAAATGAATTAGGCGTTGCGAACGCTTTGCGAAATTAGCTGATTTTCCTCATAAGCATCTTGAGATTAGTGGTTCGAGTTTACCATATACATCGGTGAATTCAGTAAACTCTGTTTTATCGGACTTGGACACACTTAAATCCAATATCCGGAATGATATTGAAAAAGAAGTTTGTAAAAAGTTGTAATGTCAAATTGTGCGGATATATTTGACTCTATGGTTTCTCATATTCACGACTCTATACTCGTTTAGTTTTCGGCTAAGTTTGATGAGGTTGAAAACAACCTACGGCCTCTCCAAAACGCAAACCTAGCCCTGGAAAATAGGGTTGAGCAGCTTGAAACCCGTTTTGATGGTATAGAGCAGGAAAAGCGACTGAATCAGCTCGTATTTCACGGTGTTGACCATAGTGGGGGTCTTCCCATCTCTGAGTGTGTATTGAATGTGGTTACAGATAAAATGCAAATTTCTGATTTTTCTTAGACCACAATAGTTTCGGTATTTTTATTTTAAGCAAACTATACTGATTCACGCACTATTTTAAATGCAAAAAAGTGTCCTTTGTCTTTGTTGGTTGCGCTTAAATCTGCTGAAACTGCAAGAAAATTTTTTTCATCTAAATTAAGTTTTGCTCTGTCGGGAACTTTTGTCACCGAGTACCTAACATCAAAAAAGAAGCAGATTCTTGACTTGGCTAAGAATAAGCTTGGAAAGAGAAATGTTTGGTCGAATAACGGGACGCTTTTTGGAAAAAACTCAGAGGAAGAGATCCGTAAAATTCGAGCTTTGGGTGAAGTGGCTCGTTTGCCGAATCTGACCATATAATTTTGTGTTGTGTAAATTGTGTTGTTGAATTACTTGTATGCTTGTTTTCCCTTTTGTATTTTATAGACAAATTTTCAGTTCCTTTCACGTTTTTTTGTTTCTTTTCTTCTCTCTCTCTTTCTTTTTCCTTCTTCTTTCTGCCTATCAGTATTTTTTTTTTTTTTTTTTTTTTTTTTTTTTTTTGTCGTAAAGGTAGTCACCCTCTTCAACGAGTGCGAATATATATGATGACACTTTGAATGAATTTGAAAAGAACCGGTTTATTCTTGGAAGCCAAGCTCGTGACACACTTGCGGGGGATGATGAATGCATCGATAATTTTTCGTTGAATTGTCGCCCAAGTAATTATGTGAATCCGAATAACCTTTATGAGTATTCAAATCCTGCGAGTGCAGAACGAGCGATTGTTTTCTGGAATTGTCAAGGTCTAAGAACGGCATATTCTTCTTTATGTGAGTATCTAAGTTCGCTAGATAAGAAACGGTGTATTGTAGGCCTTTGTGAGACATTTGTTTCAAGCAAGTCACTGCCATGGGATTTTTCTTTCCCAGGATATATTTGCGAGCGAAGAGAACGGACAACCATGGAGCGGGGCAGTCTTGGCCTTTTGATTAATGAAGGTACCCAATATTGGGTTAGGGATGACCTTTCCCTGTGGCTTGAAGGTAGGATCGAAACACTTTTCATTGAAATAAAAAATGAAGGGGAAAGGAACTTGATTTTGGGATTAATTTACAAAAATCCGTCATGTGATATTAGTTTTTTTCTTGATGAATTTGAACCATTGTTAGATAAAATTAATAATGAAAATAAAAACAAATTTATGACGGGAGATTTTAATATAGATTTACTAAAAAGAGCGAATAGCTCAGATTTTGTTAATATGATGGGGTCACATGATAGTTTTCCTCTTGTGACTATTCCAACTCGGATTTCGCATCTCTCGGCATCTTTAATTGATAATTTTTTCGTTAATAATGGATTGCTTGAAAGATCCCAAGCATATGTGGTTGTGTCCGACGGCTCGGATCACCTTCTTTTAATAAGTAAAATAAAGCTGAATCAGTCAAAGGAAAATAAACGAAATGAAAGGGCTTCGTTTTACCGTGAAATGAATAATAAAAACCTAAAGAGTTTTGCAAATATGATGCATCAAACAAATTTCTCGCGTGTAATAAAGGGAAAGTTTCAAATACTGCATATGACCTATTCAGTGAGATGGTGACAAATGTAATGAATGAAACATGTCCTTTGCGAAGATTAAACTCTAACAGAAATTTTCTTAACAAATCATGGATGAAAAAAGCTATTATAGTTTTAGCAAAGCAGAAAAACAAATTTAAGGTAAATTATTGAAAAGAACGTTTAGATGATAATTTTATAAAGTTCGAAAGTTTTCTAAATGTTTTCAATTCAATAAAACGTAATGTTCAGAAACTTTATTTTCAAAATGAATTTCAAGAAAATCAAGGGAATAGTAAAAGTACATGGAAAACGAAAAATAAACTTTTGGGTAAATATCATAGTAAGGAGGAAGTGAGAGTCATGGAGACAACAGGAGGTCGTCTTACTGATTCTCAAGACATATCTGAATTTCTGTGTGGTTATTTTGCAAATGAAGGAAAAAGACTTTGCGATCAAGCGCGGGCTAAGCTACGCACATCTGCGAGTTTTGGATCTGTCGTTGAAGGACAGCCTGCAAGTCAGAATTTCTTTAAGGTTGCAAGATATTCGAAACGGGAAGTGGCACGATTCCTGGCTACGATGAAGTCAAGCTCTAGTGGGATGGATGAGTTTTCCCTGAAACTTATAAAAGCCGCAAAAACGAGTGTCTTACCTGTCTTGACGCACCTCATCAACCTTTCTCTAGATCTTGGAGTCTTCCCGGAAGCACTAAAGATTGCAAGAGTGCTTCCTCTTCATAAAGGAGGGAAAAAAGATGACCCATCGAATCGAAGACCTATATCTATTCTCCCATTTTTCTCTAAGTTATATGAGAAAGTGGTACATGCCCAGTTAAGTTATTATATTGAAAAGAATAAAATTCTAATGGAAAATCAATTTGGGTTCAGAAAAGGGCTATCTACGGATATAGCAGTTCTGAAATTGGTTGATTGGATTAGCGATGCATTTGAAGCTGGTCTCATGCCCGCAGCTGTGTTTTTGGATATGAAAAAAGCGTTCGATACGATGGACCACTCAGAGCTTATTCAAGCTCTTGACTCGATTGGGGTGAAGGGTTCAAGTCTGGAGTGGTTTTCATCGTATATACACAATCGGTGTCAGATAGTTCAGAATGGATCATTTTAATCTTCAAAAAAGAAAATGAGTACGGGGTCCCACAAGGGTAAATCCTGGGACCCCAACTTTTCATCATTTTCATTAACCAAGTGAAAAATTACCTGTCAGAGGTTAGTGTCATCCTGTTTGCAGATGACATTTTGTTCCTTCTGGCAGCGCCTTCACTTGATGTTTTATATAATAAAATTCATAATGCAGTTTCTGAATTTCTAACTTTTTCTCAGCAAAATATGTTAACCCTAAACTTTTCTAAAACTTTTTTCATGATATTTTATAGACTTTCGTCTAGTGATGGAAATGACCATATCACGGTGCAAGTAAATGTAATAAAGAGAGTAGCAACAACGAAGTATTTGGGGTTTTTAATTGATGAAAACCTGTCGTGGAAAAACCATTCAAGTGCAATAGCTGAAAAATTAAGCAGAGGCCTTGGGGTGATGCGAAGAATTAAAAATCTAGTCCCAAAAAAGATCCTGAAAATGATTTATTTTTCTATATTTTACCCATACATTAGCTACGGATGCTCTATATGGGAAAGTAATTTTGTAACATGTTTCAAAAGAGTACAAAAACTTCGGAATAGAGCTGTAAAATTATTATCTGAATTTGATGATTCTGATGAAGTTCCTGCTCATGAGTATTTTAAAAAGAATAAGTTAATGAAAGTATATCAAATTCGTACGGACCTGGTTGTAGTTTTCTTATATAAATATTTGAATCTTCTGCTCACCCCAGCTTTTTAAAATCTTTTTAATCTTAATAGAGTCTTTCCTGACACTAATGAAGGAAAAGCTGATGAATTAACTCCTGAGTATAGGAGTACCGCTCGGGTATCTTTTGTGATTCGCCATTATGGTCCCCATGTTTGGAATATATTGCCCGAGGGTGTGAAAAATGCCGACACCCGAGGGTGTGGTTGTCATTCTATTTAAGGTATTTCCCCGATTTACTTTGCTTTTTTGTTTTTTTTTGTTTTTTTTTCTACTTCTTGTCTTTTCCTCTTTCTCTATTTTTTACTTTTATTCCTTCATCAGATAAGTTTCTTGTGTGTTGAGTAGCAAGGTATGAATGTTGTTTTAATTAGCTGAGAGTGATAACCTCGCTTGCCCTTTCAAGCTTATTGCCTTTCTTGGCAGGCGAAACGCGAATAGTGTTTGTTTTCTTTTTCAATAAATGTATATCTCATATCTCATAACCAAGAGCTTTAGTCGAAGGCCCTGTTTTCATTTGATATTTTATGGACAAGGTGGAAGGTGAATCAACCAGTGAAAGTGAAAAAAAAATATTTTCAAACGAAAAACCATTCTATCTCCCTACGATCGACCCACTAAGACAAGAAGGAGTACAGCAATTTGATGAACTCCTGTTTGAGATTAAATAAAAAAAAACAAGTTTTTTAAACTGAAAGTAAGGAGCGACATTAAAACTTAAAACGAACAGAAATTATTCCGTATATGAAAGGGGCTGTCCCCTCCTGAACGCCTCGCTCTTTACGCTAAAGTTTGTTATTGTTTTAAAAAATATATAAAGTTGTGAGACAGAGTCAAAATTTTGCGTAAAGAGCGAGGCGTTGAGGAGGGGACAGCCCCTTTCATATACGGAATATTTCTGTTCGTTTAAGTTTTAATATCGCTCCTTACTTTCAGTTTAAAAAACTTGTTTTTTTTAATTTAATTTCTGATCGTTTTTTTAGTTAATGCAGCTTTTATTTTGGCTCACCGTCATTGAATAAGTAAACAAAAGTGACATAAAATTTTTAATTTTCTTTTACTAAACGGCTGTCTCTAAATTTGGTTCTGATGTAATTTACAAATTAAATTACGTAACCATAGTCAAGACCTTGCTCTTTAAGCTAAAGTTCGAATTTTGTTCCAATTCTTTAAAAATGACCCCTTAATCACAAAGGCCGTTAATTAGAATAAATAGCTCTTATGACAGTACTAAAAAATCTTTGGCTTAAAGAGCGAGGCATTGACTAGAAGGTGAACCCAATCATATCGCTAGTATTGTTTGTTCGTTTTAAGTTTTGATGTTACTCCTTACTTTCAGTTGAAAAACTGTTTTTTTATATTTAATTTCTGATTTTTGTTTTAAATAATGATGGGAAATCCGGCGCCCCCTTCATAGCCATGTCCCTTCCCCCATGAAGACTTCCTTCATGAAAAGATCCTCCCATATAACCCCCGAACCACCCCCCAACTACCAGAAAAAATTCCCCCTGAAAACGTCTGTATACTTCCCAATAACCAATACTATATGTTAACATTGGGTAAAGTTCATAACTTTCAGCCCTCCCCCTGGGGGCTTCGAGGGATTAAGTCATCCTAAAAGACATAGTTATAATATTTTCGACGATGCTGAACAAAATGGCTTTCTCAAAAGTTTGATCATTTGTCCTTGGGAAAAAATGAGCGTGGAAGGGGGCTTAGCTGCCCTCCATTTTTTTTGTTCACTTTAAAAGGGCACAATAACTTTTATTTTTCATTCGAAATAGCAATCCTACGATATTCTAGGACCACTGGGTTGATAAGATCAACCCCTGGAAAAAAGAAAGAAGAAAAAAAAAATAAACACGCATCCGTGATCTTTCTTCTGGCAAAAAATGGAAAATTCCACATTTTTGTATATAGGAGCTTGAGACCTCTACAGTAGGGTTCTCTGATACGCTGAATATGATGGTGTGATTTTCATTAAGGTGAATATGATGGTGTGATTTTCAGTTCAATGACTTTTAGGGGGTCTTTCCACCTTTATTCGAAAATCATTCGTTTTTTCCCAGGCGCTTAGATTTTGATGTGTAATATTAAACTCAATGAAAGTCATATATGTGAAATTAAAATTTAAATATTAGTATTTCGATCTATATATGGATACCAAAATTCTGATTTTTAGAGTTTCGGTTACCATGGAGCCGGGTCGCTCCTTACTTGCAGTTTGTTACCACGAACTGTTTGATAATAAAATGAGACTACTACCCCCGGGGGATTTAGTGCCAAATGTTCTGTAGAAGAATTACAAAATATATATACTACAAATCTGCAGCAGCAGTTAAGATGCCATAAAACACATTTTGGTACTGGTTAAGAAAGCGGTAAACACGCGATAAGTTAAGTTCCGTTAATGCTAATGAAATAAAACAAAATAGGATGAAAATATAATAGTTTAGAAACAAATTTTAGCCATATATTTGCCCATTAGGCGGTGGAGGGTGGGGGGTAAAGCATAGCATATATTAAATACGTAACCTAACCCAACCCGGGTACCTTTCCCCCCCCCTAAACCCCAAAAACAATAGTTTAAATATTGTAAACGCAGTGGCAAACCACGGTTTCCAATCTAACTGTCATTGAAAAAAAAACCGTTTGACTAGTTTCTTAAGGACCTTCCCTATATAATATATGGCGTGTTTACCGCTTTCTTAACCAGTACCGCAATTTTTATATTTCAAATGGTTCGTGAAATACAGTGTTCACATAATATGACCGGTGCAGTTATTCAACTCTTGAGTATTAAAATTATAAAATAAGACAAAATCGGGTACCGTTTTAAATCTCCCAGTAGGCCTAACAGATGAATCAGATAACAGCATTTACCAACGTTATCTCGAAGAATGACTATTTTTCACGAGGATAAAAATGATAGATTAGCCGTTGCAGCTAGCACCAACGAATGCCGCTGTTTCATAGGCAGCGCAATAGCGCTGCCTAAATAAAGAACGATGTTGGTACAATGTATTATTTATTATTATTTTTCCTTTAGAGCAGGGCACTTCGTATCGAAGAAGTTGTCGTAGAAACTTCAAAAAGAGCTCATTCAATTGGAAATTGGAGTGGCTTGTGCCCTTTTTAACAGTCAACAGTGATCGGAAGACGGCAAAAACCGCTTCCACGCCCACCATTTTCCAAATCATGTCCAGTCCAGATTATGAGATAGTCATTTTGTTGGGTTTATTGGCCTTCCAGATAAAAATTATGTTTTTGAGGAGAAAACTCTCACACAGCCTTCCCGACAAGGGGTCCAAGTTTTGTTTCAGGGGCATGTAAGGTTCTAATATAAGGTGGTGTCGTAGAAACTTCAAAAAAGGCTCATTCGATTGGAAATTCGTATAAAAAAAATACAAATGAATGTGTATTGTCAGTTTAATATACATATACTGATATTTAGTAATCAAAATGTTAATATTATTTGATTTATTAAAGTTATAAAAGTAAAAAAAATTACATTTTTTCAGTAAAGTGCAAATTTTGTTCTGACCTTGGGAAGGCATAGGAGTTTTGAGCCCAACTTATGTTAATTTCTGCTCGTTTTGAGTTTGACTCGGTTATTTATTGTAATTTCTGTTCGTTTTGGGTTTCATTTATTTATTGACGCTGATTTGTGGTAGTTTCACACTTGGTAGATTATTTGATTTTATTTTGCTCATTTTTTGTTTAATGGGGTTCTTTATTTTTCTTTGAAAAACTTATTTTGTGGAAAAAGTTTTTTTTAATTAATTCTCAATCAAAAACAGCAATAAATTTTTTCGCAAATCCAAACTTCTTTTATGAGGCTTTCAATGATGTGATACCTGAGATAGCGCACAGTTTTAAAAACAGTTATCCAAAGTTTATAGCACAGTTTATATAATTATCCAGTAAGTTTACCGCAGATGATTTCTGGCTCTTCATTCTCGGTGCGAACAAAAAGCTCCTCCCACTTATTTGTGCTCTTATTGTCCACTTATTGGTTGAGCCGGCCAAGTGGTTTTGTCAGTACTTGTTCCGTAGGTGATTATTCTTTGTCTACCCGTGAAAAGATCTAATGCCGCTTATGTTTATAGGTTCTCTGGATATGTTATAGGTACTGCTAATTATATGAACTGTGGTTTCTAGCAAGGGAATTAAGCTTATGCAGGTGTAGGGCCAAATAGTGTTGGGCGATATTTGATATCGATATTGACATAACGGACCAAATATCGGTATCGAATATCGAAACGTATTATCGAAACCGATATTTTTAGGGGTCTCTAACCCCCTATATTTCCCGCGGAAATTCCACAACATGAAACTATGCAAATTTTCAGCATACATCTTCGAGATTCTTTGCAGGTTTGAATTCTTTCATCTATATATATATATATATATATATATATATATATATATATATATGTATAAGTATAATATAATATATATATATATATATATATATATATATATATATATATATATATATATATATATATATATATATATATATATATATATATATATATATATATATAATATATATATATATATATATATATATATATATATATATATATATATATATATATATATATATATATATATATATATATATATATATATATATATATATATATATATATATATATATATATGGTACTTGTGCATTATATCCTACACAGCGCTATAGACTGTACAAGGAAATACCACAGGAAACCAGTCAAACGGGTATTTGCAATGGATAAATTAATCGCAAAGCGTGATTTCTTTTTGCGTTTACTATATTTAAACTGTTGTTTTTGGGGTTTAAGGGGGAGGCAAGGTACTTAGGTTAGGTTACGTTTTTAATATATGCTATGCTTTACCCCCTATCCTCCTAATGTGCAAATATATAGCCCAAATTTGTTTCTAAAGTATATATTTTCATTCTATTTTACTTTAATTCATTAGCCTTAACCAAACTATTTCACCTGGCGATCTTCTACAAGTTGAGTGCAAAATTGCAAACGAGATAGATTTGGCCTTGTTGGCTGCTGAATTTCGATCAGAAGATACAAGTACCATCGCAGTCAATCCCAGCAATCATACCAGAATCAAGCCAGTTTGTGCGATTCATACGATGAAGTCCTTATAGTCAATGCAGTACATGCTTCGATAGCAGCCGAATATATCATTGACTCTGCAAACTTTCAATAGGGAGCCAATAGTTTCAAGAGAAACTTGTCCACTCGAGTGGCGGAAGTCTCGTGCTATGGGGTCCCAAAAATACATGTACGAAGTTGCAATTAAATTCATGTCTGTTCCCGCTACCAGTGTCCCTTCTGAAAGAATGGTTTCCAAGACTGGTCAGATATTTTTGAATGGTCAGTAGTTTATTTTTCTCTTTTCCTAAACCCGAATAATTCCTAATCTGGGTTTTTATTATATTCATTTATGCAATCGAAGTTTATTTTTATTGTTTAATTATACTATTCGAATTTTGAAAAAAAAAGTTATACAAAATACCCTTTATTTACCATTTGCGTTACTGAACTTTGGCAAATCCATGAGATCGCAAAAATCTGATACAAAATATCGATATCGATATACCGAATACCAAAAGTAAAAATATCAATAAATCGATTAATCTGTAAACTTTAGTGAAAATAGGTTTTTTTCCGCGTTAGATAAATTCTAAGGATCTGTCAAAAAGTCCATTTCCTATATAAAGCCTATTTCCTTGATGACTATATTTTAATTCTGAATATTTGCTATAACTCTTAGAAGTTGACAGACTAAAATACAGCAGTGCTGTCAAATGTCCTGATGTGTATCTGCATGTTGTGCTGAATATAAGCTATCAATTTAGATTACTTGAATCATTTCGAATTCTGTATCTGTCCTCGTCACATGTACATTTACTGTATTATATGTATAAATAAACATTTTATACTCTAAACATAAACTTTATGATGGTTAGAGACTCTAGACATCCTCCGCCGGTCGAACCCAGATA
Organism: Artemia sp. Qi Xiang Cuo; assembly: GCF_049724085.1. Classification (NCBI taxonomy): domain Eukaryota; kingdom Metazoa; phylum Arthropoda; class Branchiopoda; order Anostraca; family Artemiidae; genus Artemia; species Artemia sp. Qi Xiang Cuo. Next base: position 36,328,919 of record NC_142803.1, on the reverse strand, counting down.
ATAGGCCATCGCTACCATAAGACTCCAAAGAGAAGAAGTCACACTTTACAGAGAAGTAGACAATTCACAGAGAGGTAATCCAAGCTTTACAAAGTGGTACAGCGGTTTTTGCCGGAGAGGTTTACAGTTCTTACCATTTCAATCTGCGGTTGTTACATATCAAGATAACATTTTCGTTTGAGGCCCATTACCTACATTGTCGTCGTAAGTTTCTTAACCTTCCAATTTTGGTAAAATTCATCTTTGTCAACTGTAAGTGTGACGTAGAGACTATCTGCTGAAAGCCGTTTTGGCTCGTGATATGTGCTAAAAAGAACTTTTCATCGTTTGACGTCGGAAGTTGAGACTTGTTGCTGTTTGCATCGTCAAAGATTCCAGGTTCCCGCTTCAGTTCCTGATTCCCGCTCCAGATTCCAGTTTTTGAAAGAAAAAAAAGTTAAGAACGTCGAAGGGCAATTTATGAAAGTAAGTCATGCATTTTAAGTTCGCACGCGAGTAGGAAATCTGTTAGGAGTGTTTAATAACGATTATGCCTTTTTTTTACAACTTTGACTTAATTAATTTGTTTTACGATTGCCACAAAATCGTATCGATCGAGCTATGGCCGTTTAGTAGGTTTTCCAATAGTATGGGCCTGAATTGTTTTATTGAAGGCTCTAGACTAAATATTATGAGATATTTATTAGAACATCTGGATGATTATAATTCCCTCTTTGAAGCGTATAAGGTAGCGCAGCGTTTTGAAGCTATTGAAAATGCAATTGGCGAAGAAAAGCAGGAATTTTTATCAGCAACCGTGACAAGAAATTGAGAATTTATTATAAGGCACTGATCTAGAGAGGTGTATTATCATGAACAATGAGAAAAAATTATAAGGCACTGACGTAGTGAGGTGTTGTGTCGAGAAAGATGAGGCTGGTGAAGGGGCGAACTACGGTTGACCAAGGGATCAGATGACTGATAATTTATTAGGCACTAACGTAGTGATGCGCTGTGTCAAGAGAGATGAGGCTGGTGAAGGGGCGGACTGCGCTCGACCGAGGGACCAGGTGTTGTTAACGGGTTCTGAGGATCCTGGAAAGGAAGGTCTGAGCTCCCATGGGTGAAGAGAGAGGTAGGCAGTGGAGTGCCAAACCTCGAAAACCCTGCAGGTTTCATGCCAGGGAAGGTAATAGACGACAGGGCTCAAGAGTTCCTTGCCATGAAACTCAGAGAGAATAACACGGGGAGAGAGATTCGTGTCTAAGAAAAGTAATCTTGCGTCTTGGCTGTTAAATTGCTGGCTTGGTTTGACGGCCTGTTTCTTAGGGAAGGTGTTCTTTATTGTTAAAGAGTTCCGTGCCAGGGAAAATAATAGACGACAGGGCGGAAAAGAGTTTTTTGCCTGGGAAAATAATAGACGACAGGTCGGGAAAGAGTTCCGTGCCAAGGAAAATTTTAGACGTTAGGGTGGGAAAGAGTTCGATGCCACGAACCTCAATGAGAATAACACGGAAAGAGAGATTCGTGTCTAAGAAAAGTAATCTTGCGTCTTGGCTGTGAAATTGCTGGCTTGGTTTGACGGCCTGTTTCTTAGGGAAGGTGTTCCTTATTGTTATCTGCTGCAGGCGTTGGCAAGGACAAAGGGTACCCTAGAACAGCTAAATCAGTCTTGCAAAGTGTCCTAGTAGATTCAGCAATAAAACTGGCTCATGGTCACTTGCTCATTGGTGGTCACATGTCTATGGAGAAGACATTAGACCGAGTGAGCCGTATGTTTATATTTCATAGAATGAGTACAAAAAAATCTAGAGTATTGAAAAGTTTATTATAGAGAGTATTAAAACAATTATAGAGATAAGTAGAGTAAGGTGATTATATAGATTAGTATGTTATTGCAGCATAAACAGTGTTGGGAATTGATGTCGAGTCAAAATGAAGATGTAACTAGGTTTTATGCTGATTAACTGGACAGGAGAAATGCTTCCTTTGAAATAGGAAAAATAGAAAGATAAGAATGACAAGCGAAAGCTGTGTGGCAACTTTTCTCAAATCTCTGGCTCTGGCCAGAATTTCACTTTGGAGAAGATTGAAAACATTTTGGCGTGATCAACTAGCGCTCTCCGAGTAAACTAAAAATGCATACAGGAACCTAAGCATGGACAAAAAGCAAAATAAAGGTGTGAGGGTGAAAAAGATAGGACCAGAGACACAGAGGGCTTAGGTTTTGACTGAAAAGCTTATAGATCACTAAGTTGTGTGCAACCGCAGCAAACAATTCTCAGCTCATGTTGAAATCTAATCAAACAGATCTATTGTATAAGAAACGAAACGCAAAGATAAAAAAACATGGTAAAGAGGACAAAAAGCGTCTCTACAGGACCCAGTTTCCGCTATTTTTAGCAACGCTTAAGGTGTTTTCGTCCTTATTAAAGAAAAGATATGGGAAGTATATAATTAATGTGTATTTTCTCAAAATCAAATTTCGGCTTCTTTGGGTTTTCGAACTAAGAGCACGAAGGTTATAATGATCTTTGCAATGAAGTCAAAAAAGTTTGAAGATTCTTCGGTACTGTTGTATTATCTGTAACACACGCGAGAAGTGAAGTTTGGTTATATAATGAAATAAAACAAAATAGAATAAACATATGATAGTTTAGAAACAAATTTCGGCTATATATTTGCAAATCAGGGGTCTGGGGGCAAAGCATAGTATATATTAATTACGTAACCTAACCTAACCTAGGTACCTTTTTTTGCCCCTAAACCCAAAAAAACAAAAGTTTAAATATCGTAAACGGAGTGATAATCAGTGTTTACAATCCTCAGCATAGGAATTGTTCGTTGAAAGAAACCTGTCTGACTAGTTTCTTTAGCATGTTCAATGTACAATATCGCGCGTGTGTTACAGATAATACAGAAGTACCGATTCTTCTCTCAAGGTTGTAACGATAGAGTCAAAAGAACTTAAAAAAAAAGTTACTAAAAAGAAGCAAAGAGCCGAAAACATACTTCGTGATACGGAAATTCAATTCAATCCTCTTACGGAAATTCCCGATCAGAGACAACGCTGTAGCGTTGCCTATAGTAAAGGCCATACGGCTCCAATGTTTTATTATTTATTAATTAAAAAAAAACTTTCCGAAAAATAAGTTTTTCAAAGAAAAGTAAAGGTCATTTTAAACTTAAGCTCAGCTGATACAAATACCTGTTAAAATTCAAACTCAAAACGACCAGAAATAACTATTAAAGAATGAATGAAACCCAAAACGAACAGAAATTAAATAAACAACCATAGCACAAAACATACAACAAGTAATAATATAAATGAACAAATAGATCTTAAAGTGAGTAATGCATATTGAATATAAAATCAAGCTTCAATCGAAAAAAATTGCTTGCTATTAAAGTATAATTAAAACTTAAAACAAACAGAAATTAAATATACAATCAATGCGAACAAACATACAATATATTAATGTAAATGAATAAATAGATCTTAAAACGAGTGAAACTTAAAAAGAATATGCAAATCAAGTTTGAATCCAAGAAAAATAACTACAAACATGAGTTCGGGTATCGCCTCACTGCAGAAGCCTAAAACCTACTGCGTCATTGGCGCTTTACTGAAAACAATTCTTTGAAATGTTTTCACTTTTGTAACTTTAAGAAATCAAAAATTAATTAAGATTTTAGGGAATAAATATCAGCATATGTATATTAAATTGGCAATGCACATTTTTTTCAGTAAACTCATTTGAATTTTTTTTCAGTGAAGTACAAATTATATTCTGGCTTTTAGAAAGCATAGGGGTTTTGAACTCTACTCATATTAATTTATGCTCGTTTTGAGTTTGACTCTCATATTTATTTTAATTTTTGTTCGTTTTGGGTTTCATTTATTTATTGATACTGATTTGAAAAGACTGAGTTGAAAATGTGAATCATACCACGACGGAAAGGGGCTGCTATGAGAATTAGCCTACCCTCCACCCCCTAAATTGACCATGCGGATTCAAAAATACCAATGGCACTTGCTTGCGAGTGGTGGAACACTTCGAAACTTGACATTTTATTATATTTTGGTGTTTCATGCAAGAAAGTGCATGTTCCACAAAGTTTGAGGTGCAGTTTTCCGCTGAAATAGAAATGCCTAGAAGCCATAGAATGTTTTCATAACAAACTAACACGATAAGTTAGAAAAAATGGCAGAGTTAAAAAAAAATGGCAAAACTATATGAGTCTTGAACAGTCTTGGAAAGTATAAACAAAATCAAATTGAATATTAGATGTATACGATATTAATTGTTGAAAGATCCATCACTTCAAGATTTCTTTCACTGTAATTTTATTTTCATTTTCAATGCTGTAAGAACTGGAAAATAATAATTTTGTAATATACGAGTAATTCGTTTTCAGTGAAGCACCAATGACGCAGAAGGCTTTAGGTTTTTGCAGTTAAAGAAGGGGGCAGTATCAAAATTTTGTTGTAGTGAAACTATATTTGTCTTGACCAATCTTGAAAAGAACTAACAAATTAAACTGAATATTTGATGCATGATAATATTGATTGCTAAAAGCTCATCAGTTAAAAATTTTACTGTAATTTAATATTTATTTTCAATATTAAGTACAAAAGAAAACATTTATAATATAATTCGTTTTCAGTAAAGCACCAATGACACAGTAGGTTTTAGGCTTCTGCAGTGAGACGATACCCAAAACTCTTGTTTGTAGTTATTTTTATTCGATTCAAACTTGATTTGCATATTCTTTTTAAGTTTCACTCGTTTTAAGATTTATTTATTCATTTACATTAATATATATTGTATGTTTGTTCGCATTTATTGTATATTTAATTTCTGTTTGTTTTAAGTTTCATTTATACTTTAATAGCAAACATTTGTTTTCGTTTTAAGCTTGATTTTCATATTCAATCTAAGCACTACTCGCTTTAAGATCTATTTATTCATTTATATTATTACTTGTTGTATGTTTTTTGCTATGATTACTTATTTAATTTATGTTCGTTTTTGGTTTAATTTATTATTTAATAGTAATTTCTGGTCGTTTTGAGTTTGAATTTCAAAATCTATTAGTATCTACTGAGCTGAATTTTAAAATGACAATTAATTTTATTTGAAAAACATATTTTTAGTAAAGTTTTCTTTTTATTAATTTTTGCTCGTTTGTGATTTCCAAAAGTTTCTAGTTTTTATGGCATGGAGGGGGGGGGTACTTACGGTCCGATTATTCTTGACTTTAAAAAACAGATCTAGAACTTTCAATTTAAATCGAATGAGGCTTTTTTCAAAGTCAATACGATTATCTCTTTGATAAAAATCTTATATATGAACAATAGACAGCTTGCATAACTTGTGGACAGCGATTAACAGCAATGAATGGATTGAAAAAATACCTCCGATAAGGGGGTTTAGACCATTTAACTTGATGACACAAAGGGATCACGACTGTTTGGAATTGACCTTAATAGGATTTTGTGTGCGAAAGCAATTTTGCATCTATCACAGAGTATGTATTTTAACCTTAAAGTTGGATAATTATAATATCTTTCTTATAGGTCAATTCAATAAAAAACAGCGTTCCATAACTTATGAGCCCCTGTGATTAGTTTATTCCCCCGGGTATATGTTGAAAGGCCTAACCCCGGGCCCGGGTTGTCTTGGTTTACACCGTAGTTTTTTGTTACAAGAACTGAACTATTTTAACAAAATGTCTTACTATCAATTTTTATCCAGTGAATTTAGGGCTTGGAGGAGGGGGGGGGGGCTATTGATCCTCCAGAATTTTTTGACTCTTAAAAAGTGAACAAGAACTTTCAATTTCCAATCAAATGAGCCCTCTCTAAAGTTTATACAAGCATCCCTTCCATAAGAAATAATGGGAAGGATTCGGAGAATCCTTAAATTACAACCCTTGCCCTGAAGGCTGTGGGGGAGTTGTCATCCTCAAAGACTTAATTTCCAGAACTTAAAACTACGTTTAATAAAATGGCTATCTCAAAATATTGGGTGGATGTATGTGGGGAAATGATAGGCATGAGAGGGGGGTTAGGTGCCCGCCAATTACTCTCAACTATTAAAAATGACACTAATCCTTTGAACTTCCAATTGAATGAGCCTTTTTTGTAGTTTCTATGACAACACCTTCTATAAAAACCTTATAGGGCGTGTGGGGGGGGGTTATTTGCCCTTCGATCAATTTTGACTCTTAAGAGCTGGACTAGAACTTCCAATTTTCAATCAAATGAGCCCTCTCTGAAGTTTATACGAGAATCCCTTCCTGTCCCCGGGTCCTGGGGGGTTTTGTCGACGCCAGTTTTGTTACTTAACCTTTCAACTATTTTTAACAAAATGGTATTTTTAACCCTTGCATATAAAGCTGCTCTGGGGGGAAAGTAATGCAAAATATTGAAGCTATATAAGATTTATTCATTTATTTATGTTTGCACCGGTTATCTATTTGTTTGTAAGATAGTTAATTTTAATTTCTGTTCGTTCGGGGCTTTGTTTATTCTTTAACAGTAATTTCTGGTCTTTTTGAGTTTTAATTATAATAGGAATTAATTTTTGCTGGTCCTGATTTCAATATGGCTCTTTACTCTTCTTAAAAAACTACTTTTTATGTAAGGTTTTTTTTTTTAAATTATTAATGATAAAACATTGGAGCTTTATGGCCTTTGCTATAGACAGCTTAATTTACAGGCCTCTGAAAAATCAAACCTGATTTTTTCACACAACAATGAATGGATCTTGCTAGGTTATTCCATTTGCTAGGTTATTTCATTTGTTGATTCAGAAAGAACAGCATCATTTTGATTAGACAATTTTTGGGATTTTTTGTGCCACAATAATTTAGCATTTATCGCAAAAGTATGTATTTTAACCTTATTTTAAGTATGGCTGTAATTTTTAGTATTTTATAATAAATTTACTATGTATTCTTCCCATACAAAACTTTACCTTATTAAAGTCTTTGGAGTGGGGGCAGCGTAGTGGCATAAAGAAGAAAACTTTAGCGTAGACAGTAGGAGAGGGGGAGGGGGAGGATGGAGACTCATCCAATATGGGGCGGAACTTCACTTATGTCCTCCGTTCCCGATTTAGGAGATTAGACAGACTCTTTGGGCGGTAGAATGTTGGACCGTTTGAGTTGTGGAAGTTGTATTCCAAAATGCTTTATATTTTTAGTTATTGATATGTTTCTTTCATAGATTGTGGAATGGTGAGCCCCCTGATCCATGATTTGGATGAGCCTCAACTCATAATATGCAATTTTGATTAATTGTTTCGTGTTATATGCATATATTATTGTATATATGTTATTCTTAGTAATACATTTATCGAATTGGGTTCCTTTTTAAGACTTGAGATAAAAACTGAAACCTTAGCGTAAACAGTGGGGGGGGGAAGTCTCCCCCCTCACATTCGTAATCGAGCAGCCAAAGAGAAAGTAATGCCAATGAAAATAATCTGTCTTTTGAAAATATCCTTTTTTCAAAAGACATGAAAATATTCTTCTAAAGGTACCTGAAGTGCTATCTCGGACATTTTCGTTGATTTTTTGTTCCCGTTACTTTCAGATGTAAAATTTAGAATATCATCGAGCGGGTTTAGTCGGCCATTCCCTGAATAATTCACATTTGGAAAACTCACCCCTGGGAAATTCCTCCCCCCTCCAAGAACATTTTCTTTTCCTGCTGATAATTCCCCCGCGTTAAATTCCACCCAGCCGTGAAATATGCTCCCGCAAACATATTCCCAGATAATTCAGATAATTTCGGATATTCATAAAAATGGAAGCTGAAATTTCTACTCAACTTTTTAGGTCAGAAGCAATGCTATAGCGTATAACTGTTTCACACATTAATGATGGCCATTAGGTGGTTCAACCACTCTGAGGTTGAAAGTGACTATTTCTTCATTTACTTAAAAAAATTTTAGGGACAATGGCATAGCTGTGACACGTACATCGTTGGAAGTCAAAACAATGTGGGTGCTTAATAGATTCATAGAGTATCATTCTCTTACTTAAGTGGCCACAAACTTCTAAAAAATTAGTTCAACTTTTTTTTATTATAATAATTGGCAGAAAAGAATTCATAGACAAGTGAGAATTGTATTAAGGATTGGTTGTTAGACCGCGGTCGTCTTCAGGGAGTAGGGACTATGTACTTCTAATGAACAGTGTTTTCACTACAAACAAGAGTATGGCTACTGCCCGCTTCCCCTAATGGTAAAAGCATCATCCTCTTACTTAAATTAAGTATACAATAAATGCAAACAAACATACAATATATATTATTTTATATGAATAAATAAATCTTAAAACAAGTGAAATTTAAAATGAATATGCAAATCAAGTTTGAATCGAATTAAAATAACTACAAATAAGGAGTTTGGGTATCGTCTCACTGCAGAAGCCTTAAACTTACTGCCCCATTGGCGCTTTACGGTTTCTACGACACCGCCTTCTATAGAAACCTTATATGCCCCCAGGGCACAACTTAAAACCCTTGCCCTGAGGGTTGTGGAGGATTGTCCTCCTCAAAAATATATTTTATATCTGGAAATCAACTATGCTGAACGAAATGGCTATCTCAAAATTTTGATTGGATGTGTTTGGGGGAATGATGGGCGTGAGGGGGGGGCTAGGTGCCCTCCAATCACTTTCGACAATGAAAAACGGCCCAATACCTTTGAATTTCCAAACGATAGAGCCTGTTTTAAATTTTCTATGACCACGCCTTCTATAAAAAACCTTATATGCCCCCAGGTCGTATCTTAAAACCCTTGCCCGGAAGGTTGTGGGGGAGTGTCCTCCTCAAAAATATATTTTATACCTGGAAATCAACTACGCTGAACAAAATGGCTATCTCAGAATTTGGATTGGATAGGTTTGAGGAAATGAGGGGCGTCGGGGGGAGGGGGCTAGTTGCACTCAAATCACCTTTGACTATAAAAAAAGGGCACTAGCCCATTAATTTCCACTCGAATGAGCCTGTTTTGAAGTTTCTAAGACAACGCCTTCTATAAAAACCTTATATGTCCCAGGGCATAACTTAAAACCCTTGCCCTGAGGGTTGTGGGGGAGTATCCTCCTCTAAAATATATTTTCTATCTGAAAATCAACTACGCTGAACAAAATTTTGATTGGATGTGTTTGGGGAAATGATCGGCGTGGGGGGGGGGGAGGGGGGCTAGTTACACACCAATCACTTTCGACTATTAAAAAGGACACAAGCCCTTTAATTTCCAATCGAATGAGCCTGTTTTGAAGTTTCTACGACAACGCCTTCTATAAAAACCTTATATGCCCCAGGGCATAACTTAAAACCCTTGCCCTGAGGGTTGTGGGGCAGTGTCCTCCTCAAAATATATTTTCTATCTGGAAATTAACTACGCTGAACAAAATGGCTATCTCAAAATTTTGATTGGATGTGTTTGGGGAAATGATGGGCGTCGTGGGGGGGGGGCCTAGTTGCAAACCAAACACTTTGAACTATTGAAAAGGGCACTAGCCCTTTAATTTCCAATCGAATGAGCCTGTTTTGAAGTTTCTAAGACAACGCCTTCTATAAAAACCTTATATGCCCCCAGGGCATAACATCAAACCCTTGCCCTGAGGGTTGTGGGGGAGTGCCCTCCTCAAAAATATATTTTCTATTTGGAAATCAACTACGCTGAACAAAATGGCTATCTCAAAATTTTGATTGGAATGTTTTTTGGGGAATGATGGGCGTGGGGGGGGGGGGGCTAGTTGCCCTCCAATCATTTTAGACTCTTAAAAAGGGCACTATCCCTTAAATTTCCAATCGAATGAGTCTGTTTTGAAGTTTCTACGACAACGCCTTCTAAAAAAACCTTATATGCCCCCAGGGTATAACTTAAAACCCTTGCCCTAAGGGTTGTGGGGGAGTATCCTCCTCAAAATATATTTTCTATCTGGAAATCAACTACACTGAACAAAATGGCTATCTCAAAATTTTGATTGGATGGGATTGGGGAAATGATGGGCGTGGGGGGAGGCTAGTTGCCCTACAATCATTTTCGACTATTAAAAAGGGCACTAGCTTTTTGAATTTCCAATCGAATGAGCCTTTTTAGAAGTTTCTACGACGACGCCTTCTATAAAAACCTTATATTCCCCCAGGTCATAGCTTAAAACCCTTGCCCTGAGGGTTGAGGGGGAGTATTCTCCTCAAAAATAATTTTCTATCTAGAAATCAACTACGCTGAACAAAACGCCTATTTCAAAACTGTGAGTGGATGGGGTTTGGGGACGGATTGGCGTGGGGGGGCTAGTTGCCCTCTAATCCGGTTCGACGATTGAAAAGGGCAATAGAACTCTCTATTTCCAATTGAATAGGCCCGTTTTGATGTTTTTACGACAACGCCTTCTATAAAGACCTTATATGTCACCAGGTCATAACTTAAAACCCTTGCCCCGAGGGTTGTGGGGGAGTTCCCTCCTAAAAATACATTTTCTATTTGGAAATTAACTTCACTCAACAAAATGGTTATCTCAAAATTTCTACAGGATATGTTTGGGGACTAATTGGCGTGGGGGGGGCTAGTTGCCCTCCAATCACTATCAACTATTAAAAAGGGCACTAGCTTTTTGAATTTCCAATCAAATGAGCCTTTTTTGAAGTTTCTACGACAACGCCTTCTATAAAAAACCTTATATGCCCCCAGGGTATAACTTAAAACCCTTGCCCTGAGGGTTGTGGGGGAGTGTCGTCATGAAAAAAAGATTTTCTCTCTGGAAATAAACTACGCTGAACAAAATGGCTATATCAAAATTTTGATTGGATGTGTTTGGAGAAATGATGGGCGTGGGGGGGGAGGGGGCAAGTTACATACCAATAACGATCGATTATTAAAAAGTGCACTAGCCCTTTAATTTCCAATCAATCGAGCCTGTTTTGAAGTTTCTACGACAACGCCTTCTATAAAAACCTTATATGCCCCCGGGGTATAACTTAAAACCCTTGCCCTGAGGGTTGTGGGGGATTGTCCTCATCAAAAATGTATTTTTTTTATGGAAATCAACTACGCTGAACAAAATGGCTATCTCAAAATTTTGATTGGATGTGTGGGGGGGAATTGTGGGCGTGGGGGGGGGCTAGTTGCCCTCCAATCACTTTTGACTATGAAAAAGGGCACTAGAACTCTCTATTTCCAATCGAATGATCCCCCTTCGAAGTTTCTACGACAACCCCTTCCATATGAAGTGCCTCTGGGGAAAAAAAAATAATAAATAATAAAACATTGGAGCCGTATGTTCTTTACTATAGGCAACGCTACAACGTTGCCTCTGATTTTTTTTTTCCGCGTAGGGGATCATTCGATTGGAAATCGAGAGTTCTAGTGCCCTTTTTAATAGTCGGAAATGATTGGAGGGCAACTAGCCCCCCCCCCACACCAATCATTTCCTTAAACACATCCAATCAAAATTTTCAGATAGCCATTTTGTTCAGCGTAGTTGATTTCCAGACAGAAAATACATTTTTGAGGAGGACACTCACCCACAACCCTCAGGGCAAGAGTTTTAAGTTATGCCCTGGGGGCATGTAAGGTTTTTATAGAAGGCGTTGTCATAGAAACTTCAAAACAGGCTCATTCGGTTGGAAATTAAAGGGCTAGTGTCCTTTTTAATAGTCGAAAGGGATTGGAGGGCAACTAGCCCACCCCCTCACGCCCATCTTTTCCCCAAACACATCCAATCAAAATTTTGAGATAGCCATTGGAAATTAAAGGCCTAGTGCCTTTTTTAATAGTCGAAAGTGTTTGGAGGGCAACTAGCCCCCCCCACGCCCATCATTCCCCCAAACACATCCAATCAAAATTTTGAGATAGCCATTTTGTTTAGAGTAGTTGACTTCCAGATAGAAAATATGCTTTTGAGGAGGACAATCCCCCACAACCCTCAGGGCAAGGGTTTTAAGTTATGTCCTGGGGGCATATAAGGTTTATATAGAATGCGATGTCGTAGAAACTTCAAAAAATGCTCATTCGGTTGGAAATTCCGAGTGCCAGTGCCCTTTGCAATAGTCGAAAGTGATTTTAGGGCAACTAACCCCCCTCTCACGCCCACATTTTCCCAAAACACATTCAATCAAGATTTTGTGACAACCATTTTATTAAACGTAGTTAAACGAAGTTCCGAAAATTAGGTCTTTGAGGATGACAACTCCTCCACAGGCCTCACAGCACGGGTTGTAATTTAAGGATACTCCGAATCCGTCATATTATTTCTTATGGAAGGGATGCTCGTATAAACTTTAGAGAGGGCTCATTTGATTGAAAATTGAAAATACTTGGTCACTTTTTAGGAATCAAAAGAGATTGAAGGGCAACTAGCCCCTCTCCCTCCTCCACGCCCTAAACGCATCAGATAAACATTTTGAGATAGACATTTTGTTAGAATAGTTCAAAGTTCTGATAACAAAAACTCCGGTGTCGACACAGCCCACCAGGGCCCAGGGGTAGGCGTTGTAAGTAATGCCCTGGGTCATAGCTTATTAAGGGGGGTTTATAACTTATGGGAAGGGGTTTTGTATGGGAAGAACACATAGGAAATCTATTATAATAATCCAACTATAAGGTTAAAATACATACTCTGTGATAGATGCAAAATTGCTTCGGCACACACATTCCTATTAAGGTCAATTCCATACAGTCGTGATCCCTTTGTGTCAGCAAGTGAAATAGTATAAACCCCCTTATTGGAGCTATTTTTTCAATCCATTCAATGTTGTCAATCGCTGTCCACAAGTTATGCAAGCTGTCTATTGTTCATATATAAGGTTTTTATCAAAGAGGTAATCGTAGAGACTTTGAAAAAAGCCTCATTCGATTTAAATTGAAAGATCTAGATCTGTTTTTTAAATTCAAGAATAATCGGACAGTAAGTACCCCCCCCCCCCCCATGCCATAAAAACTTGAAACTTTTTGCAATAAAAAACGAACAAAAATTAATTAAAAAACGAACAGAGATTAAATAAACAATCAATGCGAACAAACATACAATATATATTAATGTAAATGAATAAATAAGTCTTAAAACGAGTGAAACTTAAATTGAGTATGCAAATCAAGTTTGAATCGAATAAAAATAACTACAAACAAGAGTTTTGGGTATCGTCTCACTGCAGAAGCCTAAAACATACTGCGTCATTGGCGCTTTACTGAAAACGAATTTTATTACAAATGTTTTCTTTTGTACTTAATATTTAAAATAAACATTAAAATTACAGTAAAATTTTTAACTGATGAGCTGTTAGGAATTAATATCATTATGCATCAAATATTCAGTTTAATTTATTAGTTCTTTTCAAGATTGGTCAAGACAAATATAGTTTCACTAGAAACAAAATTTGGATACTGCCCCCTTCTTTAACTGTAAAAACCTAAAGCCTTCTGCGTCATTGGTGCTTCACTGAAAACGAATTACTCGTATATTACAAATTTATTATTTTCCAGTTCTTACAGCATTGAAAATGAAAATAAAAATTACAGTGAAAAAAAATCTTGAACTGATAAATCTTTCAACAATTGATATCAATATATATATAATATTCAATTTGATTTTGTTTATACTTTCCAAGACTGTTCAAGAATCATATAGTTTTGCCATTTTTTTTAACTCTGCCATTTTTGGTAACAAAAATTATTCCGTATATGAAAGGGGCTGTCCCCTCCTCAACGCCTCGCTCTTTACCCTAAAGTTTTTTATTGTTTTAAGAAGTAGAGTTTTGAGAAAGAGATTAACTTTAGCGTAAAGAGCGAGGCATTGAGGAGGGTACAGCCCCTTTCATTTATGGAATAATTTCTGTTTGTTTTAAGTTTTAATGTTGCTCCTTACTTTTGAGTAAAAAAAAAATAATATTTAATACTGAACAGGAATTAACATTCTGAGAGCGTTTACCAATGTAAAACATTTTTGTTTCTTTAAAAAGGTGTTACTTTTGACGCACCATATATTAAAGCATAGTTTGAGTTTAAAAACGTCAAGGAATCCAACCACGTGAGACTCTGGTAGCAGCGATAAACGGAAATGACCCTCTCATATTATTATGCAAAAAGTTAATAGCGATGACCCCAGAAGACTTTGCCTGTTATACAAACAAGCCAGAAATAAACAATCAGGTAACAAATAAAAGTCACTCAATCATCATCAAAACTACAGTAGTGTCAGAGGATTTTTATTTTTTTGTGTGTTAACCACAAACTAGACAGAGAGTAACTTCCTATATCTCATAATACAATCGTGGCTATACTTTTCAAAACTTGACAGGTGGAAGTTAAGACTCACGATGAAGTAGAATTTTTTCCTGACCTTGACAACTTTTTCTCCAGAACAACTGGAATGGCTGCCTAAGGGCTGGATCCAGATCAACAAACCCTTCCTCATATCAGGTGGATTTTCCACTGCAAAGAACCATTGCCATTTCGACTTAGGGGCAGAGTTGCCCCCGCCATGGATTTATCCATGAAAACATGGATTTTCAACCCCTGCCATGGATTTTGTAAACGCCATGGATTTTTCAATAAAAACATGGATTTTTCAAGAAACATAGATTCTTTTTAACATGGTATGGAATCGGCGTCGCTCAGAAAATAAATCTTTACGGCGACCCAAACTGGGTTAGCGGACCAGCTGTCTCACTACTCGTACATCTGTGGCCACAGATGGCGCTCCACCTCCAGCTCAGCTGGACCAGCTGACGTGCTCAAGAAGTCCATGAAATTCAAAACTTCTGGAATGTGATTTGTTTTAACATTTTATCCATGCCCAAAAACAAAAAATCTGTCCCTGCTTTTGCCCCCACCAAGTTAAATTGGAAATGGCTGTAAAGGAGAGCTATGCGCGATAGAGATATCCCTTTAGTCAACCTCATTGGTTTTGCGTTTGATAATGCAAGTGTGATGCTCGGTAAACAAGCGGGTCTGGCTGCGCTTTTTAAAAAAGATGTGGTGTGGCTTGCCATTTTCGAGTGCATTTGCCATTCTTTCGCTCTGTGTTCGGCCGCTGCATGCGATGTTCTAGATCCTGAAAAAGAACAATTTGCTGACAACGTGTAAGTTTTGTCGCTTATAGCCCCAAAAGGAAAAGTCACTTTGCCGAGTGTCAGAAGTTCGTAGAAGTTGCCGAGCACGCAATACTTTACCCGTCGAAGACACGCTGGCTAGCAATGGAGCAAGTCGTGAAGAGGTTGCTTGAGCAGGGGGATGCTCTGAAAATTCATTTTCAGGGTATGCTCGCTGATAACATTTCCACAGCCGTGAGCATTTACGAGGGACCCGGGAATGTCAAGCTTTGCCTTTTTTACCTTTTTCTGGAGTATGTATTGCTAGTCGTGAACGAGTTAAATCTTGAATGCCAAAGTGAAAGTGTCAGGGTTCGCCAAATCTTAAAGAAAGTCTGGGAAATATTGAAGGACATTATGAAAAACTTTATTAAACAGGAAGTTGTAGACAGAACAAACCCATTCAAAATAAATGTGCGGTACCCGAACAATCTAACACCTTACGAAAACGTCTACTTTGGGCACAAGTTTCTGGCACTCTGTGAAGGAATTAGTGGAGACGCAGATTTTAGTCGCAAGTTGATTTCCGTTAAAAACAAGTGTGTCATGTTTTACCAAAGACTGTGTGAGGAAATCATTAGAAGGGTCGATTCCAGTGACGAGCGTTTAGTTCAGCTGGAGTGCATTGACCCAAAGGTAGCGGTAAGTGACCGTATAAATAGCTTGGTAGGAATTTACTCACGGTTTTCCGCTACCGTGAGTTTTGATATAGACCAACTCGACAGAGACTGGCGGAAGCTCAGAATTATCCGCGCTTCTCTGGGTGATTTGGTCAAAAAAGAACCAGGGGTATTTTGGTGTGAGCTTGGCAAGCTCACTGACGCTGGTGACAACCCCATGTTCAGTGTGCTGTCAGTGTTCATGCAAATACTTATGTCTCTGTCACATTCATCAGCAGCAGCGGAAAGACAATTTTTGCTGCTTAAGTTTAATAAAGCACCTCTAAGAAACCAGCTGGATCCCGAAACGGTGTCGGCACTCATGAGAGTGAATCAGCATGTCCCGGTTTCACGATATCCCCGATTCACTCATTAGGCGTGCTCGACGTCGGAAGTGAAAAAGGGAGAGAAGGGAAGTACCGTCACGAGCAGAAAAAATCCTTCCTTATGTGTTCGCGGTGAACCTTAAATGTTTTTTGTCGTTATTTGAAGTTCGTTATCGTTATTTGAAGTTCACGAATAGACCATACCTAATTGGAATTTGAATACTGGCTACAGAATGTAGAATACATATATAATTTTTTTATTTATTTTACAAATGACGTGAATCGATTAAGTTCTGTTCAAGGCACAAGGTCAACCAGCTTTTCATTCTTGCGCACCACGGTACTTCTATCAGAAGAGAGTGAAATCACAACAGTTTTCGATTCCCGTCACCTAGCAACAGAATGCCGTTTATCTCCATGTTGCAAGACAGTCGAGTCGGGGCACGAATCGGAATCCCGCTCTGTCAGAACCAAAAGTAAATAACAGTAGAACCCTATCAGGAGGTCCGGTTGCTCACCCCTGCTGCCATCTACAATTTAGTTTAATGTCTGACGGGACATAATTTATTCAAGGATTATCGATCGAGTCTAATGGAGGTCAAGGTCAATCGATCTGTTGTTGTTGTTTGGCCACGTGTAATGACATGAGGGATGATTTACATAATCGATGGGGGACTTATTGATTCACGTCTGGGGGGAATTATGAAACAATATGGTCATAGAGTCCCTAAGGAGAAAGATTACGTAATCGCTCAATGACCTCTTTTTCCAAGATCGATTTATTTGTTGTTTTTCTCGGATGTATACATCAAATTATGGATTTTTTATGGTTTTTGTCAGTGAGAATTTGAAAAACAGGAACTTTGTCACATGTATGGATGTCAACAGCAATTCATGTCTGTTATATGGTTTTCTCAGAGAGAATGAAAAAACAGGAATTTTCTCACTTGGATTTACATAATCGCTAGGGGAAATTATTGATTCACGAAGGGGGGAATTAAGAAACAAACATGGCTTCATTGTTGTTTGGTTAGCTTAACCTGAGAAATTGATTTACATAATCGGTATGGAAATTATTGATTCACGAAGGGGGGATTAAGAAACACACATGGCTTCATTGTTGTTTGGTGAGCATAGCCTGAGAAATTAATGTACATAATCGCTATGGAAATTATTGATTCACGAAGGGAGGAATTATGAAACAAACATGGCTTCATTAATCTTTAGGCCTGAAGGATGTATTTATTATTGTTGTTTTGGACAAGTGCATGCTAGGGGTGAATGTCAAGGTGTCATGGAATAGGAAACCGGAAGTACATGCATCCTTTCTCAGCCAATCAGAGAGTCGGATACATCCTCCTTCTCAGCCAATCAGAGGCCTGCTTACATATGAGTTCCCCGTTACATAACAATTCACCCTTGAGATTTCGTATATAACGGGCATGAAATGTGATTAAATTATCAGAAAGTTCCAGAACACAATGGATAGAACACATGAAATTATTGATGAACTTGAAGCCTTGGCAGCCGCAATTAGCAATGTAAGTTCTGTTTTAATTTTTTATTTTCAAAATAAAATTGTTGTCCGTGGTCACCCTCTCCTATAGTCGGGTAAACCCCCCCCCTCCCCCCTAGACAAACACCCCTATATGTTGTTTATACTCGATAAAAAGCGTAAAATACACTCTTTTTTCCTTACGTAAACCCCATCCTTCCTTCCCCCATCTGTTCACGACCTTAATTCTGGTTTTTTGATAAAATCCGTATCTTATCTAAAAGCAACTGTCAACTTTCTGTCATTCCCTTAAAATACTGTCCGCTATGGCTTTGACTTACAGATTTCTCACAACGATTTAATTATCTGATAATTACTTACACTCCTTTAAAGTATATCCGGCTTTGCTAAATATACAAGAATTTGGATAGCGGCTTAACCAAAGGTTTCTCTGAGAAGGCTAGTTTCGTGTGAAAAGAGAGATTATTTTTAAATAACCTTGTGTGCTTACAGGCTTTGCGTAATTCTATGTGGTATGGAAGCATGGAAATGAGTTATTTCCAAAATTAATGCCTAACAATATTTTTAGGACATTGGTGAAAGGGGGGGGGTGGACAATGCCTCAAGTCTAACACCTCCATTGTAAGGTGAAAACAAACTGTTTCTTCGCGTTAAAAGTAAGGGGGTGGGTTTAAGAAAAAGATACATTGCTTTATTATGCGTAAATTGAATAGCATTTTTACCATATCTTTCGGTGGGGGGAGGGGATATTTGTCCATGCCTTGTCTCAGGGAGATTGTCGGGGGGGGTTATGGTCTGTGGGCTTTGTTTCGGTGGGTGTGATAAATATAAAAACTCGGCCAGCTTTTTGAACGGCTCAGAGAGACGTATTTCTCAGATTCAAAAGAACGAGATACATGTCGGTGGGGGTAGGGGATTTTTGCCCTTGCATTGGCGCCGTGATATAGACCCTGGGGGGTATTGTTTGGGGGTGGTTGTTCTGGGGGGTGTGATAAATATAAAAACTAGGCAGGCTTTTTAAAGGCTAATTGACCCTTATTTCTCATATTAAAAAGTATGACAAATCTTTCGGTGGGGGGAGGGGATATTTTTCCATGTCTTTTCTCAGTGGTATTTTCCGTGGGGGTTAGGTTCTGGGGGATGTTTTTCTGGGGGTGTGATAAATATACAAACTAGGCCGGCTTTTGAACGGCTCAGTGAGTCGTAATTCTTCTTTCTCAGATTCAAAAAAGGATGCAATTAGTATATTTCACGAAATTTTTTTACGTTGTGCTTTCTTAGTGATAAATGCTATGTCTAAACAAAATTACATGGATGTTGATACTAACTTTCTTTATTTAAAAAAAAGGGGCATAATATTTAAATGCCAACCTTTTCCCTTCCTGTTCCTGCCACTTGTGAAGAATTTTTGCCCTCTCCACTAAAGAAATCACAAGAGTACGAAACACTACCATCCATTCTTAAGTAAGGTGGCTCAACCCCACAACACGTGCATCCATCTGAGCGGACAACACTGCAATCAGGACAAAAACTAAAGAGTAAATGGACAGCTGCTTTCTATGGACTACCTGTCCCGACTACACAAAGCCCGCCACCGATGGTGCAACAAGTTTCGCCTGGACCTTCGGGCATTCAAATACTGCAGCCGGGATATGCAAATGTAAGCGTTTTTTTCCTACCTATTATATAGAAATATCTATCAATTTTATCCAACTATTATAGGCCTTTTCCACATGCAACATTTTCGAACACTGCGTAAAAGTATATCTCAGTGGGAATATTGAAAGATTTTTTCTCCCCAAATGAAATCTAATGTTCTCCCATTTGAATCATGACAAGTGCACGCATTCACCCTTTTGCTAAATTAAAATAGTGAAGCCAAAAAAAGACACTATATTCTGGTCATAGTAAGGTTAGGTAATTTCTATTGCGATATAAACGAATGCTTCGCCTTGCCTATACAAATATTATAAAAAAAACTTAATATCTGAATGAGTTGTGTATCATGACCGGAGATGGCTATCCTTTTCAATGCATGATTTTTCCCCAGAGCCGATAAAAAGTATTAATATGAAATTTAATTTGGAGGACTTTTTTTAACATAATAAAAATCTACTATGTCATGTTTTCACCCTTTTGATAAATAATATGAGCTAAGCCCCCAAAAAAAAAGACAATTTATTCAGGTCATTGTAGGGAGAGGTAGTTTATATTGAAATATAAAAAAATTGGTCTCCATACCTATACAAATATTACAAAAAAAAAACTTGTTATATGAATGAGTTTTGTATCATGAGAGAAGATGACAATCCATTTAAAATCATGGTTTTTTCCCAGAGCTGATAAAGATTATGAATATGAAATTTTTTTTGGAGGAATTGTTTTAACAAAATCAAAACCTACTATGACATATTTTAGATTGTAAATATCTTATACTAATATAAGATATGTCACAGGTCCGAGAAGCGCTGCGGGCCCGGGAAGCGTTGCGGGAAGCGCTGCGGGCCCGGGAAGCGTTGCGGGAAGCGCTGCGGGCCCGGGAAGTGCCACAGGGATGCGCCACGGGCCAGGGAAGTACCATCGAGATGCGCCAAGGGCCATGGAAGTGGCACAGAGAGTCGCCATTGATCAGGAAAGTGTCACAGGATGCGCCACGGGCCCCGAGAAGCGCCACGGGAAGCGCTGGGGGAAGCACCGAAAAAAAATAAAAAAAAAAAATTTGAACACTTTGAAAATAAACGAACAAATTGTCGCCTTCTATGTCATATCTTATATTATCTTCATTTGTATTAACCAAATGTTATTAAGCAAAAATAATCCAAATTTTAAAAGCAGTAGGGATGATTTGAACACTTTGAAAATAGGCTATCTTTCATCTATAGGTTGTCCTGGTTCCATACTCCCCATCTCCCCCCTGCTCGTCAGTTGGAGAAGGAGAAGAAGATGCACATGTGGAGCTCCCCAACAATTCACTATGGGATGATTTACATCAAATTCCAGATAATATAGATGAGTTTCTAGATGATTTTTTAACTAATTTATATAATAGCATAGTTGAACTGGGGGACTTACCGTTGATAAGTCCAAACACTGTGAAATTTTTGGACTATTTTACCCGGGACTTAAAAGGGATCCCTCCAGCCTCCGATCCAACCTCGACTCCACTTCGAACAGCTGAAGTGGAGACTTCACCAGATTTTTTTGAACCGTTGGGAGGATGGGGTCATAATCACGCGTGAGATGAGGGTACAATTCTCCTAGACTTTCAGCTGTCCAACAGAATTTTAAATAATATAGTTGTTTTCACTGCATCGTTTGGTGATCCTTTTAATTCGCTTTTGTCTGGTAATTTTGTCAATGACCCTTTAGAAATTGTACACAACTATGTAGAAAAAATTCGTGCACTTCTGAAGAATCAGATTCAATTGTGGGGGGGGATAGATTCAATTAGGGTTTCCGGTGTTTTAAAAGTTTTTTATTTAAATGAGAGGAAAAGCGAGGTTTACTATCATTTTGTAAATTCCGAGATGCGTTTGGTTTATCCAAATTTAGAAAATTTTGGGGGAGCTTTCTTGGATTGGGTAGATCAAATTATAGCGCATCTCGAGAACTTTAATGA